>NC_045455.1:68225224-68521342 GCF_002776525.5 Piliocolobus tephrosceles | reverse complement strand
GGGGGGGGGGGGGGGGGGGGGGGGGGGGGGGGGGGGGGGGCAGGTCTTCTCAAATTACAATTGCGCATGTGCCGTGGGTTTGTAATTTTCCCGGGCGCGGGATCGCACCTGCGCTGTAGGCTGCATATCTTTCTGGGAGCGAAAAGGTCGGCGTGCGCGGGAAAGGTTTGGGCGCGCGCGGGAAAGGTTTAGGCGCCCGCGGGAAAGGTTTTAGGCGCGCGCGGGAACAGGTTATAATGAAGAACCCGGAAATGTGCCATTTTGTCTCCGCTTTGCGGAGATCAAGCAACAGAGGTCGGCTAACTCCAGGCCTTATGGCTCCGGACAGATCTGAACCACGTAAGTACTTACTCATGCAAAGTGTGGCTTCATATTTGAACCATGGAGATTCAGGTGTGGGTTTCTGTTCTGCCATGGAGTAAACACCTCTCTGCCCAAAATTACAGACTCAAACTTGGTATAATTTCCTCAGACCAACTAAATAATACACCTAAGCTTGGACAAAGTCTGGGGGAACACCAAAAAAAAAAAAAAAAAAAAAAAATTTAATGATTTCTTACCTGAAGGAGAAGGAACCTAATGATAGTAGTATCACTCAGGGTAAAGGTGGACAAGATTAATATAATACAGCAGGTGTGGCTTGAAACTGGGCAGTGGAGGCTGCAGAACAAAGGCTCCTGACCATTGTTGCTGTCTAGATTAACTTAGATATTCGGCAATGCCATTTCCCATCTCTGTCTAGAACGATAGGCCTCTTCAACCACAATGGTCTCTTTGCCTTGAATTCTTCCTATCAGATTTCTTTTTCAATGGTATCTCTACTCAAGATTGCTAAAACCAGAAGTAACTGGCAGAAAACATTTTATTTCCAGCAATACTTGATTATCTCTTCTGTTGGTCAAAATGGTTTCCAGTGCAATCTGTTCTTCATTAAAATCAGGCCGGGCACGGTGGCTCACACCTGTAATCCCAGCACTTTGGGAGGCCAAGGCGGGTGGATCACCTGAGGTCAGGAGTCCGAGACCAGCCTGGCCAACGTGGCAAAACCCCGTCTCTACTCAAATACAAAAATTAGCCGGGTGTGGTGGTGCATGCCTGTAGTCCCAGCTACTCAGGAGTCTGAGGCAAGAGAATCACTTGAATCTGGGACTAGATTGCACCACCACACTCCAGCCTGGGCGACAGAACAACACTCTGTCTCAAAAAAAAAAAAAAAAAATCAGAAAATGTTGAACTTGATTTTCTTTCTTCTTCACTGAACTTAAATGTACCCAATATCTAAATGTTCCTAGAAATCTGTATTGAAGCCATAAATAATACACTTTGCTCTATGCCCAGATCTTTGTACTACAAACCTCTTTCTAAGAGATACATATAACGTCTAGCGCTACTGGTGATACTGGTGTAAAACTCCTTTATTTGCCATGGTCCCTTATTATCATCATGGTCCCTTATTGTTATCATGTCTAGCTATTAAAAAAACTCAATTTAATTAACAAATAGATTTCTTTATTGTCCAAAAGTCCAAAAATAATATAAATCAATGGTCTAATGCAAAAACACAGGAAAATTTCTCTCTCTCTTTTTTTTTGTTGTCATCAGCTGTCTGCTGACCTTAGATAAATCACCAGATCACCCTGACTCCCAGCTTCCTCATCTGTAATACAAAGGGACTGGTCTAGGTAACCCCCAAAGTCTCTCCCTGCTCTAAAAATTCCCAGTTCTACAGAGGACCAAGAGAAAGTAATTTCTTCCCTAACTATTCTATGAAGTTTCTAATTATCAATCCCATTCTTCTGGTTGCTTTGTATTCAAGCCTGGATTGCTATAATTATTTAAGGGTAATTATCATATTTAAATATAAGTGTTTAAACTATAAGGGACCATGGCCATAGGAACCTTAGCATTAATTAGGCCATGTGAGACTTCACTAAATTAAAAAATTAAAAAACCTCTCTGTTTCATCAACTATCAAGTCATCTGAGCTTGCTCTGGCCTTGATAAGCTTTTAATAAGCTGTGTGACTCACCCGGAAGACAGAGCAATAGATTCTTCTAGTGTTTTAGACTCTTTGTTGGTAAAAGCGCCCAAGGGAAGATAGGATATACAGTTGCCCGTCAGCATCTTGGAGAGAGATTGAAAATGAAATTGCTACTTCAAAGGCAGAAAAACACAATGTCCTCAAAGTTTCTTGTGTAGAAATAATGATAAATAAATGCTATCTTATCTCTGGAGTAATTGGCAATAATGTCGCATGAAAAAAATACTTATGCTATCCCAGCAAAGAAAAAGTGACGATAATAAGGGGCCATGGCAAATAAAGAAGGATGTTTACGCCAGTTTAAAAAGATCATCTTTCCCTGTTTCCTTTCCTCTTTTGACTGCTGACCTGCTGTATTATAACAGTGATAAGAGACATTTTGAGAGGTTTTACAAATACTGACTCTGCAACTTGGAGTTATCAGTAACTTTGTCCCGTGTCCTTTCTTTAGGCAAAAGAAAATAAAAATAAACATGCACTGCAGTTTATCTTAGAATTGAGTATTGTGAGGGAAAAAGGGGGCCTAAAAAGTCACAGATATATTTGACTAGAGGAAGTAGGAATATAGTTTAAAACCAAGACTATGATAGCTCAAAATGTTATAACCACTCAGTATTTTCTGCTTTTTAAAACGTAGTTGAAACCTGCATTATGATAATGTAGGTAATTGCTAAGTATGAAATGGTAAGACAGTTGTACAGATTTCAGGTGATTGTAACCCGTGATGCTTAGCCGATTTGAACAATATTATTTGTGTATATCAGTGTGTCTCATTCAGGGATGAGTTTTCTCTCAGGGGACATTGGCAATTCTTGGAGACATTTTTGGTTGTCACAACTTTGGAAGGTCTGCTGGCATTCAGTGAGTAGAGGTCGGGGTGCTGCTAATCATCTTTCAATGCAATGCACGGGAAAGTCCCCTACAACAGTTACCCAGTCCGACATGTCAATAGTGCTGAAGCTGAGAAACCCTGATGAGCATTATAAGGATAAAATTAATAAACATTTGGTGTAGACCGATGACTTCCGTGGTATGCCTTTTTAGGGAAGGAACAACTCTGTTCCTAGATAGTTGGAAGATTGACCAGATAGATAAGGCCTCCAAAATGCCAAGCCTGGTGTCAGGAAACTCCCTGGCTGAGACGGGGCTGCTAGGCCATGATTTAAGGTACCTGATCCAATGTGCGTGACCAGAGGCCACCAAACTGTGCCTGAGTTGGGGAATTCTTGGATTATGTCACCAATCTCAGGTAGAGTGTAAGAAACTCCTGTAGTCACTAATTCAACCAGAAGAAAGAATTCAGGCTTCTTCTCATACCTGCACACAGAAAACTGTGGCTCTCCTCAAGTTAGCCAAGGTACAGACCAGAAAACAAGTAGTAGTTGCAATGATGAAACAGTCTGCACATAAGCAACTCGATCAGCCAGAGCAGGGAGGGGTAAACGTAGGTATGTGTGAGTGTGTTAGCATGAGTGTGAGTCTGTGTGTGCATGCTCCTGATGAGGCATGCTGGTGAGGTCAGTCTTCTAAGGACCACAGATTTAGCCCAGGGACAGCGTGAGGCATCAGCCTTTAATTTCTGCAGACTTCAGATGACATTCCATCTATTAGGCTATATTTCACAGGTATGCTTGCAAATGAGAACATGAGAAATGTGTTCTTAAAATTTCATGTGGCTCATCTGACTTTGCCACATCAAATCAAAATGTCCTTCATCTCAGAGGTACTGCAGGTGGATTCTCCAGATTTCAGAGGAGGTACTAGACAGTAATAATCTCATCAAAGATATTCCTGCCTTTTGTGTCCTAGGGTCTGTGACACACAGGCCCTTAGTTATTATGAGGCCTTTAAGTCTTCTGTGGGGAGTGCATTCGGGGATGATGGAGAGAAACTTTATGTGTTTAATTCAGTTGTACTCGTTATTAAAGCTTATTCAATATATTTACAGTACAATATAAAACTTAAGGTGATGTCTGAATCAAACTATCTATTAAACAAATTGCAATATATTTTGGAACTTTATTCTAATTTTCCCATTAAAGTAATTACCTAAATTCATTTATAAACTTCATACACCACCACTTGTAGTTTTTAGTCCTGTAACATATGCGTACATATATGAGTACATTGTGTATTCTTTGCTTTTAGGAAATCCAGTATAAGAAAATCTAAAGTTGGAAAACAGATAACCCTCAAGGTGATTATTTATATGATCAAATAATTGGTTACTTTCCAAAAATCCCTTTCAATGGAAAAAAAAAATAGAATAAAAAAACCAAATCAAATCCATAAATATAAATTAAGTACCTAATCTTATGAGCAAGACAGAAGAGAATGAATATACAAAGAAGACTAAGATTAATTTTGGGTCTTTAAGATTTTATAGGCTAGGCATGGTGGCTCTCAGCCTATAATACCAGAATTTTGGGAGGCCAAGGAGGGTGGATCACCTGAGGTTGGGAGATCGAGACCATCCTGGCTAACACAGCGAAACCCTGTCTCTACTAAAAATGCAAAAAATTAGCCAGGTGTGGTGGCATATGCCTATAATCCCAGCTACTCAGGAGGCTGAGGCAGGAGAGTCTCTTGAACCCGGAAGGCAGAGGTTGTGGTGAGCCAAGATCACGCCATTGCACTTCAGCCTTGGCAACAAGAGCGAAACTCTTAAAAAAAAAAAAAAACACCAAAAAACTTTATATAGTTTAAGTGGCTTCAAAAGCGTCATTTACATATCATTAACCACATGGCTGGTGGGTAGAGTTGTTTCTGTCCATTAGATTCCTTCCTTAGGGAGCAACTTATCCCTGTTTCGGCCTACATGATCTTATGTTTTTTTTTTTTTTACATAAACCTATAAGTCTTTGAATGTTTTTCTACTTTCTGGTATGGAACAGGCTTACCGTGTACTTTCCCTCTTCTAGCCCTGAACCTATTCAGTTTCTCCAGGAAGCCCAGTGCAATGATATTTAGAAACCAAAATCAGGGCATCAGATGTGTTCATTGCTACTGAGATATTATTGCTTCTTAGCCCCTTTAGTAGAGACAGTTAGAATACATATTTATTTGAATTGTGACTGAATCACACTGAATCCCCTGTTCCCAATTCAAAACCACAGGGTTTTTCCTTTAATGGAAAGGTATTCTACATTCTTTAACTCAAATCAGTGATCCCTAGTCAGGAGTGCTTCTTGTCTCATATTCAAGTTTGTAATCATTTATTTCTTATTTTGCTCCTAAAGTGACTCAGCAAGGGAAAACTGATGTGAAAGCTGATTAGGTTTTACTGTGATCTCTTTTTCTAAGGAGCTTTCAACAGTTTCCATTCATTTTGCCTGACTCAGAAGGTATAATCTCTTATTTCTTTTAGTACCTTAAAAAACAAACAAATAAAAACACCACTTTCCAAAATCCTATGTATTTCACATATGTCTAAGGTTTTGAGGACAACCCAACCTATACAGCTTTCTCCAAGGATTGTGGAGGAGAGGGAACAGAGCAGAGAGGGGGTGACTGCCTCGTGATCTTGTACAGTCCACTGCTTACTGTTTGAAGTCTTGAGACTAGGAGACTCATATTTCTGCTACCAGATAATTAAGATACAACATCTTAATTATGCTTCTATCATCATGCAGGTCAATGGTGTGCTGTGTAAAATTTTGCTGAACTTAGTATTTTCACTGGTTCCAAAGGGCTGCACTATTTCATAAAAAAAAAGAACTGTGTTTCATAACAAAGCGTGGCATAATTAACGTGACTGCAACAATGGCAAAAATGTGAATTTCCTCCTTCTCTTTCCTTTCTTTGAAGTCAAATGGGGAACCAAAATGGAATGTAAACGGAAGCCTTTTTTGTCTTTCTTCTACCAAGCTTTGCTTGAGGTTCCAAATTCAATACACAGCTAGCACTGAGGAGGGTGTAGCAAATTTTCCAGCAGCTGCAGCCAGGCTTAACTGCATTGCCTTCTTCATTTGCCAAATCCATTCGTAAAACAAAACTGAAACAGGTCCTGAAGCTTTGTCGTCTTTGAAATTGAGGCCCAACACACGGTGCAGAAAGTACCGGACTTCAGAAAATATGGGTTTGGGACCAGTTTTTCTGCTTTAGTGCCAAGTGGCCTTGGGCAAAGCATTGGTTCTCTTTGAGCCTGTTTCCTTCCCTGTAAAGCAAAAATAAAAGTCACCGTCTTGCTTACCTCATAGGGGCGTTTGAGGCTCAAATTAAATGTGATAATGTCAAAGAGCTTTGCGAACTCTAAAGAACTATAAATATAAGGTGTTATTAGAAGCTGTTGAAAGTAAATAATGAGGCAGCTTAATTCAAGTAATTTCAAATGCCTCAGGGTAAAAAGAGCTGTGTGAGAGTGTTAGATATTTGCACTGCCCTGTGGTAATAAGAGAAGAGAGGGCGGGCTGAGGTGGGGAAGGTAGCATGACTCCTCTTCCCTGGTAAAGGTGGGCTGGGGTTGGGGAGGGAGATACTGAAGTTGGGGAAGGCAGGAGACGTCGTCACAGCAGTTTGTAAAATGGAATTATGATGATGAGATGGGGTTTAGCTAACAGGAGACAGAAAGATGGTAAGAACAGCCAAATGTGCTCCAGAAATAGCAGAAGTAGAGCAAAAGATGTGGCTCAGAAATAGCAATAAAAACATAAGTAAATAAATCAGAAATCAAGGCCAATAAAGGTCAGAGGGGAAGGCTACACATATAGGGAGAGCCTGGGGGGAAAGGAGTTTCCAGGCTTAGTGACAAAGGAGCCTGAAATGGGGATCCCAGGGTGTCAGCAGCTGATGTCCTGAGACAGCGGTCTCCAGACACTCGTTCGCATTTATGAGTGCCTACTGTGTGCCAGGCACTAGAAAGAAGACTGTTTTCAAACAAAATCTTACAAGAACAAGAATATGTAAAATAGAAAAATTTGATGCTGCGCTGTTGAAGCAAGGCCTGGGGGACTCAGGGCCATTCGGCTTTCCTCTGGATCCCGTTGGTAGCTCCCAAAACATCTCTGCAGGGAGTGAGGCCTCTACTGAGAGACAGAGATAGTACCGCTCATCTATGTTAACTCCAGCGCCTAGCACATGATAAGCATTAATATTTCCTGCATAAATGAGTGCATGTATGCATGAATGAATGCACAAAATAGAGAGTGGGTGGTCTGTAGGAAAGAATTCAGATAAATGGATGCAGTGGATTCCATAACTGCATAGTGAGGCTATAACTTAGCAACCATGAATAGTTAATACATAAAGGTTTCTCAATCTTCAGACATGGAATGGTGGGTGGGTCACTGTGACTGGCTTGTCAGAGGCCGAGGGAGACACATCCATGTGTGTCCAGCCATGGTAGCCAAAGTTAGAGAGCATAAGACAAGACAGTACAAGAGAAAGCTTCTAGTGACAATGTCTTGATCACTTCATTGCAAAAACACAACTAGTCCAGTGCTCTGCTCCCGTGTGATGGGGCAGGCTGTCTTCAGAATCACAGAACACAAGAAAGACAGCTGACATTTATCATGTGCTACTTGCCAGGCACAGAAGCAGTCCTTTTATGTGCTGTGGGTAGAATAATGGCCTTGTAGAGACGTCTATACCCCAATCCCTGTAGCCGATACATATTCGATGTTACGCGGGAATGGAGAAACTAAGGTTGCTAACCAGCTGACCATGAGGTGGGGAGAGTGTCCTGGATTATCCAAGTGGGCCCCATGTCATCACGGCATCCTTGCAAGTGACAGTGGCAGGCAGGCGAGTCAGAGAAGGAGCTGTAAGGACAGGAGCACATGTTGGAGTGATGTGATGTGATGTGATTTGAGGACTTGACTGCTCACTGCTGTGTTTGAGATGGATGGAAGAGGGCCGCAGACCAAAGCAATGCAGGCAGCCTCTAGGAGCTAGAAAAGCAAGGAAATAGATTCCCCTCTAGAGCCTCCTGCTGATACCTTGATCTTAGCCCCGCAAAACCCAGTTCAGACTTCTGACCTCCAGAACTGTAAGATTAAATAATTTGTGTTGTTTTCAGCTACTACATTTATGGTAATTTTTTGTTTTTACCGCAGCCATAGGAAATGAATACAGATGTTCTCACTCCACCTTCATGTGACAGCCCTGACAGTTGGGAACTTACTGTTGGCGTTTTCCAGATGAGTAGAATGAGACACAGAGAGGTTGGATCACTTGACCTAGTGCTGCAGCTGGTGGCCTGACTCCACAGCCTGCTCTGTTTATCACACTGTCCCCTGGAGTGGCTTTACTTCCTCCTCCCGACAAATGAGAAAATGAGGCTGGAGAGAATTGTCCTGACCTGCCCCAGGTCACATGCAAGTTTGAGGAGACAAAGCTCAAACTATACCCCCAGGAGAATGGTGTAGACCAGTGCTTCACAAACCTAAAGTCTCATCAGAATGCAGGTTCCAATTTAGCAGGTCTGTCTGAGATGGACTCTAGGACCCTGTCTTTGTAAACAGCTCACAACTGAGGTCCAGTCTCTGGGTCTGGAGCAGCAAGGCTGTAGTAGCAGCTCCTGTTCTCTGCTTTGGGGGTCTGAGAATCTAGGGTCATTAGAAGAGGCTTGGGCTTCCAGTGGGATGAAGATGATGGGGCACTGGGAGGGAGCTAGGATGCTTGGAGACGGGGAGACACAGGCACTGATGGCCACGCGACAGTCCTGTGTGGAATGAAATTTAGGGTTTTATAGGGAAAGGCCAGGGCTAACCAGAACGATATAACTCTTTGTGCTGCCCGAGAGAAAGATGTCACTCAAAAGTGATGATTATTTTTGTCATTTAAAAAGTCATCAAAAACACTCACATGTAATTCCAGTGCTTTGGGAGCCCAAGGCAGCAGGATCACTTGAGCTCAGAAGTACAAGACCAGCCTGGGAAACACAGTGATACCTCATCTCTATTAAAAATTTAAAAAATTAGCTGGGCATGCGGGTGCATGCCTATAATCTCACCTACTCTAGAGACTGAGGCAGGAGGATCATTTGAGCCTGGGGAGATGGAGGCTGCAGTGAACTATGACTACGCTACTGCACTCCAGCCTGAGTGACAGAGTGAGACCGTAATTCAGAAAGAAGAAAGAAAGATGAAAGAAAGAGAGAAGAAAGAAAAGTTATCCAAAGCTTGAAGCTTGCAGGCATGGGTTGAGCATGGTGAATAACACAGACAGGTAGAGGACATTCTCTCTGCCACAGACCCTAAAATATCTATATGAGATTGTGGGAGAAAACCCAACAGTCTTCATTTCCTGCCGTGTGTTTTATGTAATTGTTTTGTTTTATTTTTTGTTTTTGAGAGAGAGAGAAAGAGGTAGTGTGCTTCTTCTTCGAGAAATGTCTCTAAAGTTTTGGCAGAATCAAAAGGTTAGTACCTCAGGCCCCTTCCTCTCCTCAGGCCCAACACCGCCCACTCCATAGACAGCAAACAGCCCCAGGAGGGTTGCTACTCTATAACTGCGGTCATGGACCCTTGAGTCTTCATTTTAGAAGAATCCGTGCACCCCTCTGTTTGTGTGTGGGGTGCCAGGAGATTCCCTAACCTACTTCATTGCAACTTAATAATTTCCAGTTGTCTATGGCTACTGCAGCTGCCTGCAGACTAGGAGTGTTCTGGTTTCATTTTGAAATAACGCCCAGGCACGCAAGTAAGAAGTATCAACTTTCCTTTCACATATGTGAACTCAGAGAGGAAGCCAATGTTTGGCTGACTGGTTCCTAAGAGTACAGAGTGAAAACATTGCTTGTATTTATTTAAAATGGCTAAAAAATGAGAACTTTAAAAAAAAATCATCATACTTGGCACTATTCTTTTAAATACAACGGCAGTTTTTATAGGGAATAATATGTAGATTGATAAATAGGTAGACAAATACTCTTTTTCATTATTTCATTAGGTCAATATGGAAAATGCTCAGTAGGCCTTTTGAACATTTTAAAGGAAAGGACTCCAAAGATGTTGGAGAAAATGGAACATTCATTCTTACTTTTTTAGATAGATAATAATGTAGACACATAGAGAAATATCCAGAAGGATATTCATCAAAATGTTAACAGTATTTGTCTCTGGATGACAGAATTTAGAGCAGGTTTTTTTTTTCTTTTTTTTTTTTTTTATACTTCTTTCTCTCTCTCTCTTTTTTTTTTTTTTGGTGTGTGTGTGTGTGTGTGTGTGTGTGTGAGACAGAGTCTTGCTCTGTCACCCAGGCTGGAGTGCAGTGGTGTGATCTCGGCTCACTGCAACGTCTGCCTCCTGGGTTCAAGCAATTCTCCCTGCTTCAGCCTCCCAAGTAGCTGGGATTACAGGTGCCCACCACCACACACAACTAATTTTTGTATTTTTAGTAGAGATGGGGTTTTACCATGTTGGCCAGGCTGGTCTTGAACTCCTGATCTCAGGTGATCTGCCCACCTTGGCCTCCCAAAGTACTGGAATTACAGGCATCAGCCACTACATCTGGGCTGTATTTCTTCTTCTTTTTTTTTTTTTTTTTTTTTAATATTTTTTTCCCATACTCACAGCAATTCAGGGGGCCGAGGCAGGAGGATCACTTGATCCCAGGAATTGGAGGCCAGCCTGGGCAACATGGCAGAGCCCTGTTTCTACAAAAGGAGTACTAAAATTTGCCAGGCATGGTAGCATGTGCCTGTAGTCTCAGCCACTCAGGAGGCTGAGGTGGGAAGATCCCTTGAGCCTGGGAGGTCAAGGCTGCAGTGAGCTGTGATCATGGCACTTCACTCCAGCCTGGGTGACACAGAGAGACCCGGGGTCAAAAAAAAAAGTGTATGTGTATTATGTTATGTATACATATTTCAGTAGCTTTTGGGGTACAAGTGGTTTTTGGTTATATGGATGAATTATATAGAGATGATTTCTGAGATTTCGTGCACCCCATACTTGGCACAATTGACCTTCCATGCTCCGTAATGTAGAGTTTGCAAACTGGAGCTTTAAGGTACTTCTAAAATAAGTTTTCTACTAACCATCCCAGCTTAGGGGTTCACCTCTAAGGGTAGTGGTAATTCTTCAGGAAAATAATGAAATATGTTGATCAGTTGGCTGCTCAGTCAGCAAACATTGAAGAGCCTATAAAGTCCAAGGAAGGTGTTTTACTGGGTTCTGAAGAAAAGCCTCTCTTTGCTTCCAGTCAGGGCCCAGGTGTCCAGTGTGACAGTTCTGCATGCTGAGCACTTAGGTGAGGAGGACTCTGGCCATCAGGGGAACTTGAGGCTATGGGGTTTTCAATTATCTATCTAGAGTAGCAAAAAAACAAGCTTGAGGGTTACACGACCCTTGTTATCTGTGTCCTCTCGGTCAGGCCCAACACTTCCTGCTATTCTTCTTCGCTATGGTCTTGTGTCATCATCTGCAAAATACGAATAAAAATACTTCCTCCCAGGAGTATTGTGAGGATTAGAGGAGACAATAAGAATGGCACAAAGTAGGCCTCTAAAAATGTTTCTTCCTCCAAGAACCCGAAGCAAACAGGGGATTTTCAAGAATAATTTCTGTTTGGCTATGGGATATGTTACCTTTCTGCCTTAAACTGATCCACCAGTTGATCTGCATTTTACTTGGTCTACCAGTAATATTAATTTTTATTTCTTTTGAACATACAACTGAGGATGGGAGAGGCAGATCCAAAGTACTCTTTGTGGTAGTCTGTTGTGGTTACAATTCACAGAATGCATACATACATGCATATAAAGGAGAAATGGTTGTGTTTAGAAAAAATGGTCATACATAAATAAGTTGAATATCTTGGTGATGGGAAACTAAGATTCGATGTCAGAAGAGACCTGCTTTGGTGACTACTAGTAGCTGTTGAGGATCAGAAAAGTTAGATGGCTTTTGCTTTCTTTCTTGCCCTCTCCCATCACACACACATACACACTCACACCACATCCTTTGTCAGCAGGCAGGTAAAGCACTCTCAGGGTGATACTGATATGAATGTTCCTTCCTTGTCCCCGACTCACCCTGCTCAAGTCACATAGCTAAGGTCAGCTTTGGGGAGCCAGGTGCCAGCCCTGTCCCTTCACTGTTCTCAAGCTCCTGGGATCCTCAGGGCAGAGGTGTATAATGGTTTTCCATCGTGGTGGAGGGACTGAGACATTGGCCTGTTTCCTGCCTGAGCACCAACTAGAGGGAATGAAACTTACATTGCAGGGCCCTCACTTGCACCAGCCCTTTTAAGGCCCTAGAACTAGGTTCTTATGGTTGTATGATTTCTGTAAAATCTGTAAGAAATATTTGAACCACCATCAGTTAAGAACCTGTTCTCTTCCACCCATTTCTGATTTCCCCCCATTTCTTCCTCAATTGTCAGTGACATGGTGTGTCCATGCATTTCTAGGGAGTTGCACGGGAGATTCCTTTAGTTTCGGTTTAGTGGGATGTGTCTGTGTGTGTTGTAGCCTCTTCCAGGTAGAGTTAAGCTGTTGCTGGGGATACTCCTATTGCTCACTGTGCTGACTCAGTGGGAGCCATGACAGGAAGGTGCAGGAGACAGAGGCCATGTCATGACATAACCATGTCCTTAAGTATAAGGAGAGTGAAGGATAAACAAGGTTTGAAATGTTTGGAGCTGGAACATAGTCTACGGAGCATTCTTGCAATTATCAGTAAGTAGAAAATTCCGTTGTCAAAGAAGACTAGTCAAAATACAAGTTCTTTCCTGTCAGGAATACACTGGAAAATGCAGCATAGATGATTTTAATATACTCTATGTATTTTTCTTTCCTGTGTTGATGAGAATCACATGCCACAACATTGATCTCTGAGTTTATAGGCAAGTCTGAAGTAGTACTACAAAAGCAAGGTGTCTATAGCAGTTTATGAATGAAAAAGCGAAAGCTTGATAGAGGTACTTCAAAATTTAGGATAGCAATCTTAAAAATGTACATGACTTTACCAGTAATCAGTTGCAAACCAGAGAGAAACTTTTCTACACAACTGATTGGAGGACATAGATTTAAATCAACTAGAGGAAAGACCAGGTATTATTTTTTCTATTTTTCTCTATGGAAAATATGACAAAATTTGTCATATCGAGAAGTGATCAAAGGTTTTGCAGCCAAAAGGATATAGAAGAAAATATTATAGAGATGTGTCAGGCAGCAAATTAATAAAACATTTTGTCATTTGAGGGGTTTTGTAGGTTTCTGGTTCTTAGCAGCTTTTTAAAAATTATAATTTATTGCAATCTATTTTTTCATTCTAAATAAACATTCACTTTCATAACTACGTTTGGTTGCCTTCTTTTGTATTGTTTTTCTTCGAGAGGGTCCCCCAAATAGTTTAGGTCTTAGGATCTGTCCCTGGTGCTAATGTGTTATTGAAAGCATTTTCCAAGCTTACCAATGATTGTCAGGGGTGAAGCACAGAGATGGAGACCAGCATGGTGAAACCCCGTCTCTGCCAAAAATACAAAAATTAGCTGGGCATGGTGCTGCATGCCTGTAGTCCCAGCTACTAAGGCGGCTGAGGCAGGAGAATTGCTTGAACCCGGGAGATGTAGGTTGTAGTGAACCGAGATTGTGCCACTGCACTCCAGCCTGGGTGACAGAGCGAGACTCCGTCTAAAAAAAAAGAAGAAGAAGAAGAAAGAAACTGCTTCCTTGTTTGAGGATTAAATGACTTATTTTATACAAAAGGAATAGAGCAATGCCTAGCACGCAGCAAGAACTGTAAATGTGTTTGCTGTTATCATTATTGCCTGCCTAAGCATGTGAGTCACCAAAAACTCAAAATTAAAACTTGAGTCTCCTTATGCAACTTGTCATTGCTCACTCAAAGACAAGCGGGGGCTGGCATCTCAGGAGTAGCTGAGTTATTCTAGGTCTTCCAACCCTCACCAGCTTTCGCATTTCAATGCCAATTTAGAAAGAGGAGGTACCTGCATCAGTGATAAGTTGAAAGGCTGATCCTGGCTTAGCAAACCATTCCATTTTAATAGTTTTCCAGAAGAATCAAGACTTCAATTATACTAATCAAAGGGACTAGGGCTGCTTAGAAAGTAACCATTGCATTTTACTGTCCTCATTACTGGGCCCGGAACACTAACTCTATGTACCAGGGCAACCTCAGGTTCTTTTGTGATGACCTGACCCTAGTTGCTTGGCTCTGCTCTATCAATTCAAAACCCACACTACCTGTGGTCCCAGCTCCCAACCTTCAAAAGCATGATGTCACCTATATCACTGCCAGTCTCCCCGGGAAAAGACTCTAGTTTTCACAATCAGAATTTGAACTTCTATTGAATTCAGAGACTGACAAGCTCCCAAGGATACGGCATCCAGTCCAGAGTATTAAGTTGTAAAGAAATAATATTCCTCTTTAGAATGCCACCATCTAGCAAGTAGAAAGGGTACATTTATTTAGTGGGAAATTCTGGAAAAAAATAAAATAGTTTTTTTTGAAAAGTTCTGAGATTGTTTTGTTGTTGCTGTTGTTGCTGTTGTTGTTTCTGAGATGGGGTCTTGCTCTGTCGCCCAGGCTGGAGTGCAGTGGGGTGATCTTGGCTCACTGCAACCTCTGCCTCCCGGGTTCAAGCTATTCTCCTGCCTCAGCCTCCCAAGTAGCTGGGATTACAGGCATGCACCACCACTCCTGCCTAATTTTTTGTATTTTTAGTAGAGATGGGATTTCACCGTGTTGGCCAGGATGGTCTCAATCTCCTGACCTTGTGATCCACCCGCTTTAGCCTCCCAAAGTACTGGGATTACAGGCGTGAGCCACCGCACCAGGCCGAGATTTTTTCTGGAAACTTTTCTTAAAAGCGTCTCCTTACCTCTGCTTCTAATAGAGCTCTTTTATATTCTGGATTTGAAGTATGGTTGAAAGGTCTAGGCTTGATTGCCAAGAGAAATGCACAGTCAAGTTAGGGTGTACAAAACATAGGTGTCTCAGAAATTATGGCTGGTTCTCAGTTCCTAACAGTGAGGTCTAAAAAAAGGGGAAAATGAGTTAGTCCTTCTAAAAAGCATAGAGGAGGAGGTTGAAAGGGCTAGAAAGGTCAAGTTTCTTGGAAGCTCTGTGTGGGAATTCCATCACTTTTATCTTCAGACCCCAAGGCAATGATAGCAATGATGGTGAAGATGATGATGATGGTGATAATGATGATCATGATGGTGCCCTGTACTTACAAAAGGGCTTTCATCTGTCGACTCAAAATGCAACACAACCACTAATTAATTCAAAAGGCAAGGTAGGCAAATATCATTATCTTCAATTTACAGGCCAGGAAGAAATTAAGCCTTTACCCAAGGTAATTTCAGAGTGAATATCACAAATGAAGAGATCCTGCCTCCTCTCTGTCCACCTGTCACCTACAGGTAGCTACAGAAGGGCTTCCTTTTTATTTCTTCAGAAGTTGTTTTGGAGCCATTATTTGTGGATGACATTGTGGGACTACAAAAGATGACAAAAAAAAGCAGCACATAAGTAAATATCAAAATGGAAGGTAAAGGTAAAAAGAATTCTGGGTGAAAGAGAGAGCTGTGGGTCTGAGAAGGCTTCAAGCAGTGGGAGCTTGAAGGGGGATTCAAAATTTGAATTCCTGGAGAACTATTATGAGAGGACCTGAGCATCCTTGTACTCGAGCTCAGAATGTTCTTGCTGGTTTTTCCAAGAATGCAAGGGCTTGACTGTTTTTCACTTGGGCCCTTTCTCAGGTTATTTGCTGTGAATAACCTTGAGGGATGAGATAACATCTCCCC
Organism: Piliocolobus tephrosceles; assembly: GCF_002776525.5. Taxonomy (NCBI): domain Eukaryota; kingdom Metazoa; phylum Chordata; class Mammalia; order Primates; family Cercopithecidae; genus Piliocolobus; species Piliocolobus tephrosceles. Next base: position 68,505,587 of record NC_045455.1, on the reverse strand, counting down.
GCAACAAAGAGCAGGTTTCCTTACCACCGGCTATGAAAGAGGTGGATTCCCCAAGCCTAGGTTCTTCTCCTGTAATACAACCTACTGCATGACAGCATTTATCTGAGCCCCATGTTGTCCTCTGGGACTTGGAAGCAAGGAAAACAATTCAAACATAATGCTTATGCTGCTTTGTGACTGTAAGTAATAAGGCCCCTTGTCTCTGACCCAGGAGTCTCATGTCATCTGACAACATCCATGATACAGTAACAGGCTAACGAATTAGCTTACAAGTAGGATGAAATGAAATCCCACAGCTGGCAGAAACAGCCTGAATTACGTTAGGTGCACCTGCTCTGTGGCACTTGTACCCCTCCTGTTATGACACTGAGCACCTTTTATTGTAATTGCTTATTTAATTTCTTTATTCCCCACCAGGCTGGAAGTTATGGGAAGAAAGGGCTATTGCATTTCCTTTGCCTAGAAAAGTGCTTGGCATATAGTACGTTTTTCTCAAAGATTTATAGAAGGAGTGAATAAATGGATATAGTCTGTTTAGGAGTACATAATAAACCCGTTCCCCAGGAGGAAAGGGTTTTAAAAGGTAGGCAGAGTAACTGCCTTCATGTGTCCTCGAACATTCCACCCTCTCCTCTGGGGCAGAGCAAGCTCCTTGCTGCACTGACCCCTCCCTTCACAGACTTCACTGAGGGCAGGGAGGAGGCATAGTAAAATGACACCGCCTCTACTACACAATGGCCTGGGGGGCCGCAGCATCTCTGCCTCATCATGATGTGATGGAGTTTCCCTGCCCTGACCTGCTTGTTTCAGTGTATGGTCCTGGTGTGGATGTTCGTTCATTTTCCACATCTCATGGGCATTGGTGGAAAGGAAATCAAGGCCATGTCTGCGGAGGTCACCCTTGGTTTCCTGAAGTCCACAGGTGTGGATGACAAACATCTGTCCAGGAAACCAGCCTGCCAGAATCCCCTGAGTGAAGACACTCGAGCAGAAGAGAGGACAGCTCCTCAGCGTTACTCTGGCCAGTGATGAAATTCTCAGGGTTTGTGGAGCAATTAATTGCTTCATACAACTGCTGGGCTGAGGTTCTTCAGAATGAGGCAGGTCCCATCTACGATTTCTTAACCGTTTTGGAATCCAAGCGCTCACCACTTCTGGTGGGGATAACACATCTTCCTCTGAAGGAAGGAACCAGTTGTTCTTGCAGGGAGAAGAGGGCCGTGGGACTGATTTGACTCTGTTCTCCCAGAGAGCAGGTTCTCCATTTGCCTATTGGGAAAGAGAGGTGGACACAGGTCAAAGATATCGTGTCCTCTCCTCTCACCTTTCCTTCTCCCTTCCCTTCCTCCTTCTAAGACACAAACGGAAATAGTATATTAGCTATGACCATAAATATTGTATTTACTAGTGATTTTTACTTACGAGACTAATACAAGAGGATGTAATGTCCTTTTATTTCTTTCAAAGCCCTGCATAAGAGTTAACCTAAAGGAAGAAGCTGAGACACAAAATACAATTTTAAGGAGTTAACTTGAGTCGCAGTGAGGACAGCGGCCTGGGAAACACTTCCAAGTTGTCTTGGAAGTGCTCCCTTATGTATTTGTTACAGGCAGGGTCTTTTTTTTTTTTTTTGGTTTGCTTTTTGAGACATGGTCTCACGCCATCACCCAGGCTGGTGTGCAGTGGCACGATCATGGCTAACTGCAGCCTTGGCCTGCTGGCCTCAAGCAACCCTCCCATCTCAGCCTCCCAAGTAGCTGGGATTACAGGTACATGCCACCATGCCTGGCTAATTTTTAAATTTTTCATAGAGACAAGGTCTCCCTATATTGCCCAGGCTGGTCTTGAACTTCTAGGCTCAAGTGATCCTCTTGCCTCAGCCTCCCAAAATACTGGGATTACAGGCATGAGCCCGACACCTGACCACAAGCAGGTTTCTAAAGGCAAAAGGAAACAAGGATTAGTCTGATACAAAGTTGTTTGACAGGAATTCTCATGGGCTTACAGATGTAATATTGATTCGTGATTGGCTATACCTTGTTGAGCTACAGGGTAAGAGTTATGGTATCTAGCATATGGCATTGTTAGGTTCATGTATGGCCACTTGGTGTCAGTCATTCTTGAGCCCACATAGGAAGTGGCTTCAAGAGGTGATTACTTAGCTCAAGGCGGGGAGTGAGGCGAAATTGCTGTCCCATTTCAGTGCCTCTTTGGGCCTGATAATTTAAAATGGCTCACATTCTTCAGGTAAAGTTTATTTTCTTTCTCAATGATATTTTGTTTGTTTGTTTTTAATTAAACAAAGGTGTATTGAGCCTGTCCAGGGCCAGTCTGGGCCAGTCCAGAGAGTGAGAATAGCAGAGTTGGTGGGTTAAGAACATAGGTTTCTAGTTCAACAGACCTTGACTCAGTCCCATCCTGTCTTATTTGTGGTGGGACCTTTGCATCTCCATGGGAGGATACTGGGTGGAGGCCTCTGTGTTCCTCCCCTGCCTGTCTCCAGGCTTAGCCGCAGCCAGAGAGCCTGTTCTCTGGAAACACTGCCTGCCACACTTGTTCCTGATGCCAGGATCTCTTTACAGGAAGCATAAGCCTTTATTTTAGTTCAAATTAAACAAATACTCAAATGCCCTGGTGGAAGCAGTTAACACCCACAAGTTAAAACTTGCCTGAAGACAATTTCTGCAGCCAGAAATAACTTGCAGACACTTAGCTGGGGGTAGGAGCTGAACACCACAGGGAGGAGACACAAGGCTGGAAAAAAGGAATTGAGAACCTCAGAGTCAAAATTCATTACTTCATGCTTTTTCTTTCAACCTGATCTCCCTTTCCTTTCTTATTTTGAGAGCAAGTTTCAATTCCTGATATAGCTGAATTCACCTGGAAGTATGGGTAATTTGTCTCCGTACTTAACCTGCGCTTTAAGTGTAGAATTTTGGCCATTTATTTAAGGCCTGGCAGGAATTTACTAACTATAAGAAAATCATGTGACTTTCTTAGTGAAATGGCATCAGAAGATTTCCGGGGGCCAAAGAGCACTGTAACCAGGTGTAGCTGGAGTCAGGCCATTTTGTGTCAGCCGATGCCAAAGTCCTTCCAGGTGGTGGCTGCTCTTTCTAAGGACTGTTTGAACTTAGAGCAATCTGATCAAGGGGGGTTTTAGGGTTTCAGGAATGCTGGTGAGCCATGTCTTGCATGTTTAACCCAAAGCGTCCCTGGAGTTGGAGACTGCTCTACTTTCCATTCATCATACACTTTTTGGGCACTCGCTTGTTGGTGCTGGGCCCTGTGTTAGACTCCGGAAAGAAAGATAATTGTTTAGAAAAGAAAAAAAATGCTGTTTCTGCCCTGGAAAAATGTGCCTGACACAGAGGCCTTTTGTGTTTCTGTTCTGGTCAAATAGTAACTCTCTCCTTGAGGTTGCAAATGCTGAAGCTTAGACCTAGTATTTGATAGCACAACAGGGTGACTACAGTCAATAATAATTTAATTGTACATTTAAAAACAACTAAAACAGTATAGTTGGATGGTTTGTAACACAAAGGATAAATGCTTGAGGGGATGGATACCCTACTTTCCATGATGTGATTATTATGCATTGCATGCTTGTACCCAAATATCTCATGTACCCCTCAAATATATAGACCTACTATGTACCCACAAAATTAAAAATTTTAAAAAATTGTCACAAGACAGGAGAGATAAGTTAGCCTAAAAAGAGCTTGTTTTAAAAACAAAAGATCCTTTCTTTACAGTCGAATAATATTTTAGCAATGCTGCCCTCTGCAGAGAAAAACTAGAATCACAACTTTAGGTGGTTAAATGAACTTCCCAATACTGGTTAATTTGAAGAGAACTGGAAGATTCAGTGGTCTTCCAGATTTTCTCACATCCCCCCGCTAAAACAATTGTGAATAATCATGTGCCTCCTTGCATGTTTTTAAGTTGACATCTAAATTTGCCTCATCAGGTTAATAGTTACAAAGGATGTTCTTTCCCACACATTTTCTGAGCTTTAAATAGTTGCAGATTGAGCGTATCCAGTTTAATTTATGAAAAACACCGTCTGTATCACCTGGTGGGCAAAGCCAGTCCTCATTGTCAAACCAATCAGCTAACTTTGAATTGCTTTCTGACAGAAAAATAGTTTACTTGACTGTATTAATCACGCTGCTGATAAAGACTTATCCGAGACTGAGTAATTTATAAAGAAAAGGAGGTTTAATGGACTCACAGTTCCACGTGGCTGGAGAGGCCTCGTAATCATGGTGGAAGATGAAGGAAGAGCAATGGGACGTCTTACATGGCAGCAGGCAAGAAAGAAAGAGAGCCAAGCGAAAGGGGAAACCCCATATAAAACCTTCATGTTGTGAGACTTATTTATTACCATGAAAACAGTATGTTGGAAACTGCCCCCATGACTCAATGATCTCCCACTGGCACCCTCCCACAACACGTGGGAATTATGGAAGCTACAATTCAAGATGAGATTTGGGTGGAGACACAGTCAAACCATATCACTGACTGACTTAAATTCAACAGAACTGCGCTTTGGAGGACATCGTTGCACTGCTGACTTCTAACACTGAGGCAGGTGACTAGATAGAGCTGGTGCAGGTGACTCAGTCATTGCCCCTTTAGGGGTGCCTTCTAAGAAAGCAAAAGGAGTTTTACTTTCATAGGACTCTCCTGTCTTAGCTCTAAATTTTCTTATTGTCCCATTGTTTGGTGCAAGTTCTTTTTTTTTTTTTTTTTTTTTTTAGACGAAGTTTCGCTCTTGTTGCCCAGGCTGGAGTGCAATGGCATGATGTTGGCTCACCGCAACCTCCACCTCCCAGGTTCAAGTGATTCCCCTGCCTCAGCCTCCCGCGTAGCTGGGATTACGGGCATGTGCCACCACGCCTGGCTAACTTTGTATTTTTAGTAGAGACTGGGTTTCTCCATGTTGGTCAGGCTGGTCTTGTGATCCACCCACCTTGGCCTCCCAAAGTGCTGGGATTAGCAGGACAGAGTATTATAAGAAGTTTCAGGATGGTAAAAGGTGTATGTCTTCTCTTGTAAACAGAGAGAAGGGAGATTGTGAAAGGTACAAGAGGCAGGGGAACAGCCCACTGAGCTGCCCCAGGCACTTCCCTGACAATCAGTTTTAAGGAGGACGTGTAGAGGTTGAGGATGTGGAACGCATATCCCATCTAAGGGTGACATTCTTCAGTTTGTGGACAGCTGGCCTCATTCACTGGAGGAGGAACACAGCTCCCCTGGGGCCATGCTCTGGTCACAGACCAGGGTGCAAGAGGTCATTTATATTCAGGTAGCTCTTATCTCTCCACTCTTGCTCTGGTCTTTAACAGCTTTCCTTCAGGGGCATGTAAAGGACATGGCTGTGACATGCCTGTGTCATGCTTTTTAAAGAGTAGTCCTCCTGGAAAATAACTCTTCCTTCTCTAGGTCTAGAAGATGACTTTGGCCCCCAGGAGCTGTTTAGCAAAAGTTGAATGCCAGTTTACAGCAGCTGTCTGTTCATACAGACAGGTCAAAAAGTTTCATGTCTGGTGGGTGGCTGGACAAAGTGCCTAGGGTGGACGAAGATAGTTACACCATAGGGCCTGGGTGACAGGGAGATGCTAAGATGACTCACTGTCTGCTGAGGAGCACCTTGAAAGTCAGACCAGGATATTTTAGGTCCTGCACCACCTGACCACTGCCTGTTGATAGAACCTGCTTCCCCCTTTGCACCATATCTGACTTGCCTTGACTTTCACCTTTGTCAAAATGGGAATCTTTTTAAAGCTATAATACTATTTCCTGATTACTCCTTCCTCTTCACTCCTCTAACATTCTGTACTTTTTTTTTTTTGAAACCGAGTCTCCTGTTGCCCAGGCTGGAGTGCAGTGGCACGATCTCAGCTCATTGCAACCTCTGCCTCCTGGGTTCAAGCGATTCTCCCACCTCAGCCTCCCGAGTAACTGGCATTACAGGCTCGTGCCACCCCCTCAGCTAATGTTTTGTATTTTTAGTAGAGACGGGGTTTCACCATGTTGGCTAGGCTCGACTTGAACTCCCGACCTCAAGCAATCCACTCACCTTAGCCTCCCAAAGTGCTGGGATTACAGCTGAGAGCCACCACACCTAGCCAACATTCTGTACTTTTTAAGGGCATGTCTTGTGGTTTGCCTTGTGTTATAATTCTTTAACTATATATCTCAAGGCCCTTTGAAGAGAGAGAGTCAATTCCATCTCTATACTTCCCAGCTGTCTAGCTCAGTATCTGGTATAGGGCAGGTACTCAGAAATTGCTATTCTGTTTCCTCAGATCAAAGCAGGCACTTCCTCTCACCACACGTCTAAAGAACAACAGGTTGGGGTGTAAAACCTGGTAGCTTCTTCTGGAGCTCCAGCAAAAGGCATCCGTGAAGGTGAGGGAATTGTGACTGTGATCAGGAAAATTGTCATGGACGATGACTGAGTGTGGAAACACTCAAACTGTTTGTCCTCTGCTCTCATACCACAACAATCAACACAGAAGACTCCTGTGACCACTTGTGTGGGATGTCTCCCCGCCGACAAGCAAGCAATCAATCAGTTCTGGAGGGGACACCAGCTGGGTATCCTCTGGCCCAGTTTGACTCCAACCTATCTACCTGGAGATAACGTCAGATCCCATAGGCTGAGGGCTCAGTCCCCAAGATTGCCTCCACCTCTAACTTCTGATGCCAATTGCAAGCTCCAGGTTATTTTGCCAGTGTTTCTGACCTACTGGCTACAAATTGGGGTTCTCACAACCCTTTCCTTGGCTTCAATCAGTTTGCTAGAGCAGCTCAGAGAAACATGTTTAGTGGTTTATGATAAAGGACATTACAAAGGATACAGATGAAGAGACGCATAGGGCAAGGTAAGGGGGAAGAGGCGTGAAGCTTCCATGAGCTCCCCAGGAGTACCACCCTTCAGGAACCTCCATGAGTTTAGCTATCTGGAAGCTCTCACAACACTGTCCTTTTGAGTTTTTATAGAGGCTTTATTATGTGGGCCTGATGCATAAAACCAGTGGCTATTGGTGATCACCTTAAACTTCCGCCCCTCTCCCCTCCCTGGAGGTGGGGTTGGGGCTGAAAGTCCCCATCTTCTAGACCTGCCTTGGTCTTTCTGGTGACCAGCCCCCATCCTGAAGCTATCTAGGGGCTGCCGGCCACCAGTCAGCCCATTGGCACACAGAAAGACACATATCACTGAAGATTCCAAGAATTTTTGGAGTTGTATGTCAGGAAATGGGTAGGAAACCCAAACATACATTTTATAATATCACAATGGCGTACCTTCAGATACCACAATGGCAGCATTTTGAAGGTGCTGCCTGGTGCTTCAAGGTCAGTAGACCCGAGTTCAGTCTCGACGTTGGTGTACTGGGCATCCAAGGGAAAACAGGAAGCCCAGCCTGAGTTCATGGATTTTTTTCCCTTTCATAGGAGAGACTGTGCTCAAGATCCAGATTCATTTGTTGATTCCCATAGCTTTAAAAACATGCCAGGTGCCCACAGGTCTTTGGGAATCTTTCCAAATTTTATCAAAGACACAGATGCATAATAAAATAAACAGAAATTAAACTTTATCCTAACCTCCAAAGTATATGACTCCCAACTAAATGTGCAGCTTAGATTTAAATGATGGGTTATGAACTATCACTTAATAGGGACAGGATAAATAAGAAGTATTTTGGTGCAAAAGTAATTGCGGTTCTTGCCATTACTTTTAATGGAAAAAAAAAAAACTGCAATTACTTTTCCATCAATCTAACAGGACAAGAGATGAAAAAAAGTTCTACCTAAAGCATATCTAAATTGACAGGGACCAAGTTCATTTGGATAATCATAAATCTGCAAATAAATAAGAGGGTAGTTGGAAGGATTCTGCAGTGTGAGGGTTTTCCAAAGCAAACCAACTGAGCTGGACCAAAGAACTGAGAAAACAGGAACTGTGTAAATTGCTTTATTACTCAATGCATAAAGAATTATGCCTCTGGAAAAGTGTGGTTTCATTCTGTACTGTAAAGATGAAAGTCTTGGCTATCAAGTGGGAAGGCAAGTTCTTGAATGGAAATACGCACTAAGGTAGATGGCCCAACATGATGATTTCTTGCCTGAAAGCTTCTTGTTCCTAGTGCTGCCGTTAAACAGCTGAGTGACTTTGGCTGAAGATCTGTTCTTTTTTTCCAGACATAGAGGCTTGCTCTGTTGCCCAGGCTGGAGTGCTGTGGTGCAGTCTCAGTTCACTGTAGCCTCTACCTCCTTGGCACAAGCAACTCTCCCAACTCAGCGTCCTGAGAAGTTGGGATTATAGGCGCTTGCCACCACAGAGGATAATTTTTTTTTTTTTTTTTTTTTGAGACCAAGTCTCACTCCATCATTCAGGCTGGAGTGCAGTGATGCAACATTGGCTCACTGCAACCTCTGTCTCCCGGGTTCCAGCAATTCTCATGCCTCAGCCTCCCAAGTAGGTGGGATTACAGGTACGTGCCACCATGCCCAGCTAATTTTTATAATTTTTAGTGGAGACGGAGTTTCACCATGATGGCCAGGCTGGTCTCAAACTCCCGGCCTCAAGTGATCCACCCACCTTGGCCTCCCAAAGTGCTGGGATTACAGACGTGAGCCACTGAGCCTGGCCAATCTGTTCATTTTTATACTTAAAAATTGAACATGGGCCAGAGTCCAGATAGGAACACTTTGGGTTAATTCATTTTATGAAATAGTTGCCCATTCTTTAGATGCTAAAATTTAGAGAATTCCTCCACTGCCTCTCATTCAACCTGCCATTTTCCATTGAGCACCTTCTCTGGGCTCTGCACACCTGGCACTTGAAAAAGCCTCTGGGTATTTGGCAGCCAGCATGTTCTCATGGAGACCAGTTCTACTCTGAGAGAGTTTTCCAATCTGGCTGTAAATTGAGGTTAGCGAGGGCAGCCTCCATCCTGCTAAGAAACAAAGCCAGCCTTTCAAGGAGCCAAGAAGCTGGCTCTTTACCTCATGTTTTTTTCAACATCCTCTATTAAAAAAACCCTTTGTGGTGTTCATTGGATAACCTCTCAGTGACCTTTCTCTTGTATTCTAAATGCCATTCTCATGCCAAACTCCATGAGAGTTTTTGTTTTCCATTTCTTTTTCTGCATTATTAGGGTTATGAGACTTAGCAAATAAAAAGGTAAGATGCTCAGTTAAATTTGAATTTCATATAAATACTGAATAATCTTTAATATGTAAGACTTGGAACATACTTGGGTTTAAAAATTATTAATTATTTACCCGAAATTGAAATATGACTGGGTGTCCTGTGTTTCACCTGGCAACTCTATACATGGATTCAAATGTCCTAATTTTCATACCTTACTGAAATGTTTGTTTCATCTGTTTATCCCTCATCTCAGGAAATACTGCTACACAATCTTGAACTACCTTACTCATCTAAAAAGAACACTCACTCTTTCTCCATCAAAAGTGAATTTATCAGTTACACATATAAGGTACACTTTTCCTTAATGGCTAAGTTTTGTCTATTTTCTTTCTTTTTTTTTTTTTTTTTTTGATGCTTATAACTATCGCCTTTCAGCTTTTACCTTTTTATTTCCATCTCTGTCACCACTTGTCTCACTTTCTTAAATAAGAAAACAAAAATCCCTTTATTTCAACCATGGAACATGCAGGAAGACCAGCAGATCTCAAATCCGTTGGTTATATGGGTTAGGGAATCCCATGAGTTCTGAATCTACTAATAGAACAATCACCTTATACCTACTCTTTCAGTTACTAAATAGTGCTTTTATGAATTAAAGATGATACTTAAATTTTGGGTTAAACTTTTGGAGGAAACCCCTGATTTTACTTTTGAAAATTAACACAGTCATCTGAGGGCGTGAAGGGGAGCACAGCAGCAACAAGGGAAGGCTTCAGTGTTCACTTCTGGAGGCTCCCGTCTTGACTGCTGCCACAACCAAGTGTTCCTCCCAAATGCTTGCAACCGCAGAAAGGCTGCGATCCTTCCTTGGAGTTGGGCCAACGTCCAGCCTCTGTCTACAGCGGTCTGTGTTGGAGCCTGCTAATGGGCTCCGGGTTATCTGGTCTAACATGAGCTGATGCTATCCTCAGGGAAGCAACAGAGAATGAATGATACAGAGGAAATAGAGCCGCCAGGATGAGTGATTGTCAAAGGTGGATGCTTTCCTGATTAGCTGCAGGGGAGACACAACAGGAAGGTCTAATCACAGGGGACCATTTGTACCATCAGAGATTAGCATATTTGGGGTGAAGCAGGTAAGCATGTTTTGACTTTTTAAATGAAATGAGGTGCTAATAACTTGGCCACAAGATATAGAAACAATCACAGGAAACCAACTAGGAAGTGAAAATTGGTAGATATTTTGAGCACGAACATAAAGGATGGAAGAAGCAGAGACACCCGGAAGTCCTGGAAGCAGGCTAGGCAGGAGGAACATTTGAGAAACACTTAAGGACAGGCTAATCTGAGGCCAGGCACAGTGGCTCCCATCTGTAATCCCAGCACTTTGAGAGGCTGAGGTGGGAGGATCTTTTGAGTCCAGAAATTCAAGACCAGCCTGGACAATATAGTGAGTGAGACCACCCCATCCCTAAAAAGCTAAAAAGTGAAAAATTAGCCAGGCATGGTGGTACATGCCTGTAGTCCTAGCTACTCGGGAGGCTAAGGTGGGAAGATTGCTTGAGCCCGGAAGGCTGAGGCTGCAGTGAGCCATGATTGTGCCACTGCACTTGCCCTGAGTGACAGAACAAGACTTTGTCTTAAAAAAAGAAAAAAAGACTGGGTGTGGTGGGATTACACCTGTAATCCCAGCTACACAGGAGGCTGAGGCAGGAGAATCACTTGAACCTGAGAGGTGGAGGTTGCAGTGAGCCAAGATCATGCCATTGCACTCCAGCCTGGGCAACAAGAGTGAAACTCAACCTCAAAAATTAAATTAAATTAAATTAAATTTAAAAAACAGGATATCTGTTATACAAATCACCCTGGATTGTTGAAACCACTTTTGCAAAAATTATAGCAGTGAGAAAATTATGACAGTCAAAGAGACCTGATCTAACAAATTCCATCCTGCCTTAACCTTCAAATTAACCTTGGTCTTTCTGGAGCACGGACCAAGCTAGCTTTTGGAGAACTTTAGTTTCTGGTTTAACCTTAAGGCAAGGATGATAATAGCCCTTCCCAGAACTAAACTACTTTTATAAAACTAATGAAAGGCCACAGGTTAGAAAGGTTAGGATTATTAGAGGGGCCTGAATTCTGCTAGGATGCAGGCATAGTTAAATGATTACCAGCCATTGATCTGGAGGTTACAAGATTTGTAATTTCCTCCATTACTCCTGTAAGTAACATCACTATTGTAGAACCTAAAATTGGCCTTTTGAGATGTCTTTTCAGATTTTTGCATTTCTGACAACCAGAGGACTCCACCTGGACCCATGGCCCTTACCCAGAAGCTGACTCAGCACATGAGGACTATTTTCCATGACCCTATGATTGCATTCCCAACAAATCAGCAGCACCCCTTCCCTAGCTCCCCTGCCCACCAAACTATTGTTAAAAAACTATAACCTCTGGATTTTCAGAGAGGCTGATTTGAGTAATAATAAAACTCTGATCTTTCATCTAGCTAACTCCTCTTTCTCTATTGCAATTCCCCTGTTTTGATAAATCAGCTGTATCTGGGCAGTGGGCAAGATGAGCCCATTGGGTGGTTACATTGCTTAGGCACAAGAGAGAGGATGCTCCTAGCAGGATCAAGTCTGAACTACCCACTCCAACATATGAAGTACCCATCGTCAGGCCCGAGCCACATCTCCCTAGTCTGTCCCTCAGCCTCTCTTACTTGCTGAGGGGTGGTGTCAGTCAGGAGAGGCAGGGGCATAGAACCTGACTTTTTGCTGGTACCTCTTCTGTTACACCGGCCACCTTCTGTAGAACACATCCAGCCAGGCAGCCTGGCCTCTTTGTGTCACTAGATCACTTGTGATGCTTTCCTTCCACCCCTCTAGTTGGAAAGCCCCCTCCTTTCCAGTTCTCTCTACGTAACCCCTCTTCACCCTGTCTGATCTGCTGGCACCCACACCTCTATTCTTGTTAGCTCCAGTGGGTAGATGGGTAAGTATGGAGGGGCACTTCCGCAATGAGCTTTGAACTCGTGTAACTTTAATAGGCTTATAGCCCGATGCACATAGCAAGTCATTACACTGAGACACTGGGTTGCAGCTGAGAAAGAGTTTTAATCACAGGGTCACCAAAAGAGGAGATGGGAGGGAAATTCAAATTTATCCCCTGGCCAGGTGCAGTGGCTCACACCTGTAATCCCAGCACTTTGGGAGGCTGAAGTGGGCAGATCATGAGGTCAAGAGATTGAGACCATCCTGGCCAACATGGTGAAACCCTGTCTCTACTAAAAATACAAAAATCAGCTGGGCATGGTGGTGCGTGCCAGTAATCTCAGCTACTCAGGAGGCTGAGGCAGGAGAATTGCTTGAACCAAGCAGTCAGAGGTTGCAGTGCACCACTGCACTCCAGCCTGGCGACAGTGCGAGACTCCGTCTCAAAAAAAAAAAAAAAAAAATCTCCCTGAGGAATTCGGGGTTAGAGTTTTTAAGGGTTTTGGAGGGGGTCAAAGGGTGGAGAGTGTTGATTGGCTGAAGAGTGCAGGGTGTAGTCACGGCACAGGGAGATGAAGCAGTTGTGCTCTCATGCTCATCCTGTTTCTCTGTGGGGGCTATCAAACTGGTTGCTGGAATTTAGAGTCTGAAACACATCTTAAGCAATCCTTAAATAAAAGTCTAATGATTCCAATGTCAGGGATCCTATTTATAGCAACAATGTGGAGCAAATCAATTTTTAAATAGTCTTCTGACCTAACATCAGAAATCCTATCTCAAGGAACAACGGGGATGCAAATAGTAAGGACCCAGTGACATTTAGCACAAGGAATTGGTCCAAAGTGCGGCCTGATTAATGATTAATTATAACTACACTTCTGTCCAGAACCCAGCATGCCATTCTTGTCAACTCTGTGCAGATATTTTTTCTGCGCTTTTTCCTGCTAGCATATCATTTAATCTTCCTGGGGTGACCATTGTGAGTAAATTATACTTTAGAGTAGAGATGGTGCATATTGTTTCTCTACAGTTGGTTTCTACTTCCTGCAGTGTTCTGGGTCCAACTCTGGAGAGGGTCCTGTTAGGAACTCTGTGTTTGTGTCCCACTCCCTGCCCTGCAAATTCATATATTGAAACCCGGGAGGTAATTAGTTCTTGAGGGTGGAGAGCTAATGATGGGATTTGTCCCCTTATAAGAAGAGACAGGAGAGAGCTTTCTTCCTCTCTCTGCCAGGTGAAGACACAAGAAGGCAGAAAGAATGCCCTTACCAAGGACCTGGCCATGTTGGCACCCTGATCCTGGACTTTCAGCTCCAGAACTGAGAAAGAAATGTTTGTTGTTTAATCCACCCAGGCTATGGTATTTTTATCACAGCAGCCTGAGCTAAGACACACCCACACCCCACCCTACTTGTATTAGCCTGTTCTTAGACTGCTATAAATATACTACTTGAGACTGGGTAATTTATAAAGGAAAGAGGTTTAATTGACTCACAGTTCTGCATGGCGAGGGGGGCCTCAGGAAACTTACAATCATGGCAGAAGGCAAAGGGTAAGCAAGCTTGGACCTTCTCACATGGCCGCAGGAGAGAGTGAGCATGTATGAAGGAAGCAAAGGGGGAAGAGCCCCTTATAAAACCATCAGATCTCATGAGAACTCACTATCATGAGAACAGCATAGAAAAAAATGCCCCCATAATCCAATCACCTCCCACTGGGCCCTCCCTTGACACGTGGGGATTATAGGGATTACAATTCAAGATGTGATTTGACTGGGGACCACAGCCAAACCATATCGCCACTGTAGATGTTCTCTGCCTCATCTCTTGCCCTCAGCTGGTGAGGTGGCCAGTGTGTGTGGTGATTCTTAGTCTGTGGGGGATGAGGGGCTGCTGAGGAATGAGTAAAGAAAGAAGAAGCAAAATCAGATTTTAGTGGCAGCTTGACTTGACCCTGGAATTCAGAGAGTACCATTCATTCCTCAGCGGGATGTTGCTTTGGGCAGCTGAATTTTGCTTAGGGGCAAATGCCCATTCCCTTCAGCCTGAGTGTCATGTCCCCTCAGTGCCTGGCCCGTGACACCTGTTTTGGCCTCTCTGTTGCCTCATTTTGGTGAATGTTGCTTCTATGTTTGCCTTTACCTATGAGTGTGTGTGCACACCTGTTTAGGTGACATGTCTGTGAGTCTGATGGCTTTGTCCTGGCCACCTGGCTGAGAGGTCACCATATCTCCTTGGGCAGCTCCTCAGGGCTGGTGCCCCTCAAACTGCCTAAGACACAACCTGAAGGAAAGTCCCTTGAAAAATTTTGTTTGGGAGTGTCAGTGAAAAGAGTCAGACTCTGTAAAATATTTAAAGAGGTTTACTCTGAGCCAAAAAATGAGCAACCATAGCCTGAGGCGCAGTCTCACAGGTTTTGAAAACATGTGCCCAAGGTGGTCAGGCTATAGCTTGGTGTTATACCTTTTAGGGAGACATAAGACATTAATTGATACATGTGAGGTATGCATTGCTTTGGTCTGGAAAGGCAGGACAATTTGAAGTGGGGAGGGTTTACAGGTCATAGGTGGATTCAAAGATTTTCTGACTGGCAATTGGTTAAAAGAGTTATTATCTAAAGGTCTGGAATCAATAGAAAGGAGTGTCCAGGTTAAGATAAGAGGTTGTGGAGACCAAGGTTCTCATTATATAGGTGAAGTCTCATAGTTGAGACTTCTTAGAGACAATATTTGGCAAATGTTTCTTATTTAGGCCTTTAAAAGGTGCTAGACTCTCAGTTAATCTCTTCAGGATCGGGAGGGCCTGAAAGGGGAAAGAATCTATGTTAACAGAGATTCTTTACGCACACAAATTTTCCCCATAAAAGATGGCTATACAGGACCATTTCAAAATATGGCAAAGAAACATTTTGGAGCAAAATATTTTGATTTCCCCCTTTATCTGTCATGTGATGTTATACTAGAGTCAGGTTGGAATTTGATAACTTATTGCTACAGGGTAGCAATAAGATCTCTCTTTTAACGTTAATGCTGGTCGGTGGTTTCCTCACAGCCTCCCACAGTGTGTCTGGTGTGAGGAACCCAAAGGGTGTGATTGCTGGTGTCATGGCTGCTTGGTGTGTGTCCACTGCCTAGGGCCTGGCACTCTGCCTCAACCCACCTGAGGGCAGGCATGCAACCCAGCCCTTCATGGATTGTTTTACTTTTCTTACTTACTTCAGGAAACATCTCTCTTCCTCTTGAGCATGTTTTCTCTCTTTAATCATGGAGTGTTTTTGCCTGGGGAGTGGGTACAGAGGTGAGTGGAGATACGAAACGTGGAAAGGAAAATCATCTTGTTGGGATAAGCGAATGAAATCCTTCTGTAGAAAGATTCTCCGCAGGTGGTAGGTTGCCAGCTTCAGGGGGCCTGTTGTGAGATTTTGCCGCAGCCTGAATCATTATTTCAAACAAGGTGCAGCAGGGTTTAGCTTTCTGCTTTCCCTGAAGGATTTGTCAGGGTAGCTTAGTGTTTTGATTAATTAACTTAAAGCTGGGATTCTATATAAATGCAAATTGTCACCGTCCCCCACCCATTCAGTCCCTCTCAGGCACAGAAATGAGTAAGAGCTGAGGAAAATGAGATGGAGTTGAAATTGCCAGCTGTCTGTGGCCTCGTTTGAATTTTCAGGGGAAGGAGGACCCTGGCTGTGCAAATGCAATACTCACAGTACCGCATTTGCAAAATGGACCAGTTGGAGCGGAGACTCAGCCTTTGCCACCCAGGTCAGCAGCACAACACTAATGGGACAGGCACACAGGGATGCCACTAAGGAATCTTTCAGATTTGAACGTGCAGTGGACTAAATGTGTCCCCCTCCAATTCATATGTTAAATCCTAACCCCCAAGGTGATGGTATTTGGAGGTAGGGCCCTTGGGAGGTGATCAGGTGATGAGGGAGGAGTCCTCACAGATGGGATCAGCACCCTTATAAAAGAGGCTCCAGAGAGCTCCCTCCCCACTTCCTCCATGTGAGGACACAGTGAGAAAACGTTCGTCTGTGAACCAGGAAACAGGCTCTCAGCAGACACTGAATCAGCTGGCACCTTGATCTTAGACTTCCTAGCTCCAGAACCGTGAGAAATAAACTTCTGTTGTTTATAAACAACCCAGTGTGTGATATTTTTGTAATGAACTAAACAGAATGCACAGCCTGAAAGAACTAAAATAGAAGGGGGAAAATGTCACAAAAACTCTGATCTTCGTAGGAGGCAAAGGAAAGCATATTTATGGAATTGTAAAAGTGTCAGGCCTCTGAGCCCAAGATAAGCCATCGCATCCCCTGTGACCTGCATGTATATGCCCAGATGGCCTGAAGTAACTGAAGAATCACAAAAGAAGTGAAAATGGCCTGTTCCTGCCTTAACTGATGACATTCCACCACAAAAGAAGTGAAAATGGCCAGTCCTTGCCTTAAATGATGACATTACCTTGTGAAATTCCTTCTCCTGCCTCATCCTGGCTCAAAAAGCTCCCGCACTGAGCACCTTGTGACCCCCACTCCTGCCCGCCAGAGAACAACCCCCTTTGACTGTAATTTTCCTTTACCTACCCAAATCCTATAAAACAGCCCCACTGCTATCTCCCCTTCGCTGACTCTCTTTTTCGGACTCAGCCCACCTGCACCCAGGTGAAATAAACAGCCATGTTGCTCACACAAGGCCTGTTTGGTGGTCTCTTCACACGGCTGCGAGTTAAAAAAAGTACATTAGATTTTGACTTCAAATTTATTAGTCACTGATGTTTATTCTCCGTGCAAGGCAGAGTGTGGGTGTGAAAGGGAGGACTCGGAGGGTGACAGGGAGCAGATATCCCACCCACCCCACACCCTACGGCCTCACCTCCTTGACAGGCAGGGAAGAGCCAGGCTGAGTGGTTACACATTGCTGGGCTGCCATGAATGGTGTGGGTGAACTGAGACATGAAACCTAACCTCTGAGGCCACTGGATGTCTGTGGACGTGAGAGTCACCTCACAGGAAAGCTGTGGACATTTGACAAGATGTTTTTGCAAGTTGCGTCTGACAACTCCATAACAAATACCAGCTGATGTACGGATGACTTTACCCCAAGAGGGTTTTACTATTTCTTTGCTTTTGATGCTTTTCTACCAGGACCTGCAGAGGGTGGCAGAGTGCTTCGCTGATCTGTCCCTTCTTCCTGCCTCAGGTTCTCAGGGCCAGTTTCCCCATTAGGTGGAGCAGGCACTGTGCCTAGAGCCCATGAGACTTTTAGGGACCCATGAAAGTGTTTTAATTACTTTCAAAATCAGAAGAAAAAATATAATATTAATGAATACCTAATAATGAATCTAGACTATATCATGTCAATTTTTATACCAAAACAGTTGTTTCAAATACAATTTTTAATTTTTTTTTTTAATGAAGAGGGAGCCACGGAGGCAAAAGTGCTGTCAGCCCAAGAATGTGATAATGCCACCCTGTAGTTTCTGGAACTCGCCTCAGAGAGTGAGTTGGCAGTCTGGGCTGCTGCTTGCTCCTGTTTGCTCAGGTAATGGAACAAGTAGAGCCTGAAAGGAGATCTGTGTCCTGAGTATGGTAAGCCATACTGACCTCAGTGTGGGCGTGAAGAGGACCATGTCAGAGCATTTTTCAGAGAGCTGAAGGTTGCATCTTAAATCTAAAGTGGTTGCTTGTTGACACTAGCTATTTTTGATGAAAATTTCCTTATCATGCATTGCATACCCTAGCCTTCTTTGTTGATTTTTAACTTTTATCAAGAAACGGTATGGAAATATGTGTATACAAACATATATACATATATGTAAGCACAAATACACACATGTGTGTGTACACATTTGTGTGTGTGTTAGCAGCATTTGAACCAGAGTAACTCCATCTTGAATAGGAGTGGGTAAAATAAGACTGAGACCTACTGGGCTGAATTCCCAGGAGATTAGGCATTCTAAGTCACAGATGAGACAGGAGGTCATAAAGACTTTGCTGATAAAACTGGTTGCAGTAAGCCATAAAAAAGGATGAGTTCCTGTCCTTTGTAGGGACATGGATGCAGCTGGAAACCATCATTCTCAGCAAACTATTTCAAGAACAGAAAACCAAACATCACTTGTTCTCACTCATAGATGGGAATTGAACAGTGAGATCACTTGGACACAGGAAGGGGAACATCACACACCGGAGCCTATTGTGGTTTGGGGGGAGGGCGGAGGGATAGCATTAGGAGATATACCTAATGTAAATGACGAGTTAATGGGTGCAGCACACCAACATGGCACATGTATACACATGTAAAAACCTGCATGTTGTGCACATGTACCCTAGAACATAAAGTATACAAAACAACAACAACAACAACAACAACAAAAACTGGTTGCAGTAAAGAAGCCGGCCAAAACCCACCAAAACCAAGATGGTGATGAAAGTGACCCCTGGTCATCCTCACTGCTACACTCCCACCAGCGCCATGACAGTTTACAAATGCCATGGCAACATCAGGAAGTTATCCTATATAGTCTAAAAAGGGGAGGCATGAATAATCCACCCCTTGTTTAGCATGTAATCAAGAAATAACCATAAAAATGGGCAACCAGCAGCCATCAGGGCTGCTCTGCCTATGGAGTAACCTTTCCTTATTTCTTTACTTTCTTAACACACTTGCTTTCACTTTACTCTATGGACTTGCCCTAAATTCTTTCTTGCTCAAGATCCAAGAACCCTCTATTGGGGTCTGGATCTGGATGCCTTTCCAGCATATACATATATATATATATGTATATATATTTGCCATATATGTGTCAAATAGTAGCAAAAGATGGGATTCAGGACATGTCACCCCCAAATATGACTTTAGGAGACCAGAAATATGCCACCCCCAAATATGCCTCTTTAGCATGAGGATTATTTTGAGAAACTGCAGCAGAGGAGAATCTCTGAAAACAAAAGCAGAAGTTACCCTTTTGTAAGGAAAGTTTATGTCTATAAAGGAGATCTCCATACGTAAGGGTGTCTTTCTGTCTGCAAGAGAAAGAGAAAAATGACTCTAAATCACTAGAAACTCTTACCAATGAAAAAGGCATGGATTTAAATCTGCATCACAAACCTCACCCTGGTTTCAGCTGCTTTCCTGGCCGTCTTCCCATAACTGGCCTTCCCTCTCAGTTTTAGCAAAGGATGGTTTTTAAGCTTGAAGTCAAAGCCACCTATTTGAGATCTGCTCTCAAGAATTACTCATTCCCTGAGTATCTCCCATGTATACATGAAATATACATAGTAATAAACTTGTTTTTTTTTTTCTTTGGTTAATGTTTCTTTCGGTACAGGGGTCTGTCCTAACAAAAACTTAGGAAAGGTAGAGAAAAAATTATTTTCTCCTCCCCTACACAAATAAGGGTGGTTTCTTGCTTCACATTTCTGTCTTTCTGCCTCCTTATTTCTGCTCCTTAAAGGCAACCACTTTTAACCTTCTAAACCCTTTATATTTTTTTTCTGGTATTTAACTCCATATTTCTAAGGAATAAACACATACTGCTATTTCCCAACTTGTCAGTTCCAGACAGTAGCTATTGTTGTTCTATTATGGCAGATGAAGATTTAGCTGTCTTAACATTCTCCACCTTATTTCTCCTCCCTCCGCCAGCTACTAATAGAATTATATCACAATTTTTTATTAAATTTGTATTTGTAACCACCCCATGAGTTCTTGCCCACTACCCAGTTAGAGCCAATTTATTATGACAGGGAAATTGCAATAGGGAAAGTGTGTACAGTGTTAATAAACTCTAAGGCATTTTGCATATGTTAATTGGAATTTGTGGTGAATGGGTAGACCTAAGAGCTAGCGGCTCAGGAGGGCCCCATATTTGGAGATGGAGTGCAAGGATAAATGATGTAGACAGCAAACACAGAAATACTAGGTAGAAGAGGGTGGTTCCCCGGCAAAAGCCCCACCCTCAATCCTGGAAACCCACAGTCCTAAATGGGAACAGGTATTCCTGTTTTTGCACCCAACAGTTGCCTTTTGGCTCACCACACCCACCTATCCTGTACCCTTATAAACTCTAAACCCCAGGCTCCACAAGCAGACAAACAGAAGGGCAGAGAAGGAGAGAAGAGAAGGAGCTTCTTAATGTTGAGAGGAGCTCGGCTGGGGGCAGTAGGAGAGGAGATTGGCCACTGCATGATCAAACTCCTGGTGAAGATCATCTTCCCATTCCATCCCCCTTCCAGCCCCACCATCCCACTGAGAGCCACCTCCACCACTCAATAAAACTCCCACGTTTACCATCCTTTAAGTCCATGTGTGACCTGATTTTCCCTGGACACTGGACAAGAGTTCGGATACAGAAAACTGTCATGCTGGCCCTCTGCCCTTGCAAAAAGGCAGAGGGTCTACTGAGATGTTTAACACTTAAGCCATCCATGGACAGCAAGGCTGAAAGAGCACACTGTAACACATGCCCACTTGGGCTTTGGGAGTCACAGGCACCCATCCCTAGACACAGTCATGGGGCTGGAGCCCAAAAGCACTCTCCCCAGCTCCTACACCTGCCTGTCTGCATGCTCCCTCTCCCATAAGGGGTTTGAGAGCAAGGTGGCCAAATGGATGAGCCACGCCCATTACATGTCCTGCAAGGGGGGTCAGGGAACTCCCCCGTTTCATTTGTACTTCCAGTTACCTGCTCTTTCCACAACTCCCTCTGAATGTTTGTGTTGGGAATCAGAACATGAGAACCTCAAGTATAGCACTTTGGTATGCTGAATACTTTGCACTGAGGGAGATTGGAAGGGCCTCAGAAGCAACATGTTCTTTCTGACCTTCTCCCACTCTCCTTTCTCTCTCTTTCATTTCTTTCCCATGGCAGGTCATAGAAACTAGAACCCCTCTTTCCCAAAGCAAACTGTAAACCTAAAAATGTCACTGCCTGACCCTTCTTCTTCCTTTAAAACCCTCATTTGACAGGTGATCCTGCCTTATCCTAGAGAAAGAAATGTTACACAAGAGGCCAAGAAGAAGCTAAACAAACAAGCCTTGCTGGGTTCCCATTTCAGCTTATTACCATTAGGACATGCCCTTTCTGTCGAATCACATTTCTACATGGCTGTACATTCTTCATCAAACCTAAGCATTAAAAAAAGCTTTCTCTGGGTCTTTGGGTCTTCATTTCTGAAAGCTCCCGTATTACATAAAACTTAGTTAAATAAATTTGTTATACTTTTCTCTTGTGAATCTGTCCTTCATTATAAGGGTGTTAGCTGGGGGCGTTGCAATGAGTGTGAGGACAGGCATTACCCTTTCACCCCTACGCTTGCTACAGACTATGGTTAGGCTACCAGGACACTCAG
The DNA here is from genome assembly GCF_002776525.5 of Piliocolobus tephrosceles. Classification (NCBI taxonomy): domain Eukaryota; kingdom Metazoa; phylum Chordata; class Mammalia; order Primates; family Cercopithecidae; genus Piliocolobus; species Piliocolobus tephrosceles. The sequence continues at coordinate 68,484,065 of NC_045455.1, read as the reverse complement.
TTGCCCTTTGTGGAGGAAGAAAGGATGAATCAACATGCGCAGAATAGGACTCCCTCCAGGAAGTACAGATGTGCAGCTGGGAAGTCTTCAGCTCACCTCTTTCAAGCAGGGTGACCAGGATGCCAAGGTGTAGTCACGAGGAGGAGTGATCAGGAGGTAAGTACAGCTGAGAAAGTTACAACTGGCTGGCACTTTGTCTCAAGAAAGAATGTGCCAACCAGACGGCAGATCTCCAGAGTGAAAGGGAGATCAAAGAGCAAAATGTCAGTGTTTTCAATACCACCCAGTGAAGAAGATGCCAGTCAGGAGTGGGGGGCATGGCCTTAACATCTGCTTGGCAGCTGCATTCTCTTAAGAGAGATGGTTATATCACGTCACATAAGCTTTTCAACAGCAACAGGGCAATAAAACAAAATGTATTTGTCCTAACTTTGCGCTGATTAAAGAACTCTTCAAGCATTCATTCATCCAACAAACACTCATTGAGAACCTACTATGTGGCAGGCACTCTTTTTTTTTTTGAGACGGAGTCTCGCTTTGTTGCCCAGGCTGGAGTGCAGTGGCACCATCTCGGCTCACTGCAAGCTCCACCTCCCGGGTTCACACCATTCTCCTGCCTCAGCCTGTGACAGGCACTCTTTTAGGAGCTTGGGATATAACAGTGAACAACACAGGCAATGTCTGCCCTCATGGAGCCTATCTTCTACGAAAAAATAACTTTTTATGTGATTATTCACTGTGCTAGGGGTTGGAGTGACATAATAAGGGCCCTCTACGGACTCACAGTTTAAGGAGGTGGCTTCCCAAGTTTTTTTTTTCCCTAGGGAGAGAATGGTTGAATTAGCCAGTTCAGATACTCAGTCCCTTTGGTATATTGTGAATGAATTAATTGCATTCTGGTCTTTTGTGAATTTAGTTAGCTTGAGGCAGTTTTCAACACTCAACTATGAATGCGCTGTAAATATCGGGTTTCTAGACCCAAACAACTAGACTAGAGCCTGGAAAGTGCTGACATCATGAAGTTAATTTTCCTGAGACACACTACACCTACACATCCTTCTATAACTTCTCTATTGCGTCCTTCTCTCTTTCTAACCTCAACAGAGATGTCATCAACAGTCACACTACCTCTTGCAAAGCATTTGTAGGAATAGACAAGAGTGAGCCATTGACAAATTCATTCCTCAACTGTTTCTTGAGACCTGTCAAGGTGCCAGACACCATGTTCATGAGAACGCAGCAGCTGTCTCACCATAGGAGCTCACAGTCTGCAGACGGGGGACGGGGGTGCTAGAAAACTCTGTTGTGGGATGGAGTTGAATTTCAGTCCTGGATGTGCTAGTTAATGACATCATCTGTAATCAAGAAACGAGCCCAGCTGAACTCCTGGCTTCCTGGTTTAATATTTCTGTGTCAGGAAGGTATGTGGTGGGCCTCTTGGAAGAGTGACTAAGAGGGAAAACAATACGTAGTTTGGCAGAGAAGGGGAGAGGAGGAAGGATGATGTGTGGTTTTGCTCTTTCTGTATTTTTTCACCAGCAGAAACCTTAATCTTTTCCAGCAGCACAGGCGAGTCATGGTGCAAGGGATTTGCCACAGAGCACTACCCCCTTCTCCAGCAACACTGAGCTCACGGAATGGCAGATAAACCTAGTTAGGCTGAGCCAGTCTTTCCAGCCCGGACAGCACTTTTCCAAGGAGCATCATGAGCTCAGCTGGAGGTCCCTGGGCAGAAATCACCTGGAATTTGTATGAGTGCTGAGATCTGTGGGCCTTTCTGCCCCTTTCTTGAGGCTGGAATTGCTTTTTTTTTTTTTTTTTTTTTTTTGAGACAGGGGGTTGCTCTGCCACCTAGGCTGGAGTGCAGTGGTACAGTCATAGCTCACCGTAACCTTGAACTCCCTGGCTCAAGCAGTCCTCCCACCTCAGCCTTCAGAGTATCTGGATATGTCGCCATGGCTGGTCTCAAACTCCTGTCCTCAAGTGATTCTCCCACCTCAGCCTCCTAAAGTGTTGGGATTAGAGGCATGAGCCACTGTGTCCGGCCTGAAATTGCATTCTTAGCATCTAGATGGAGAGGGAGAGCAGCCGCTTCAAAAACCGCGTTTTCTTTTCTCTCATTTACTGCTCCCCTTAGATTCCATTTTCTTAAAGGACATGTAGAATGGGGAGGATCCTTTTACTTGAAGAGTAACCTCCCAGCAATCAGCTCCCTTCCTGTACTCTGGCCTCCTCCAAGCATTATAGCAAAATAAATGTTTTATTTGGTTTATTCATTTATTCATTCAATAATTATTTATTAAGACCATACTAAGGGCCAAGTCCAGATTTTGGGATTCTGTGGTGAACAAAAGATAACAAGCCCTGTCGTCATGGAGCTTATTTTTTTGTGGGAGAAAGACCATAAACAAATAAACATATAATATCTGGTTGCAATATGTGCTATAAAATGATATGAAGTGGGCAGGAGGATGGGGGAGTGATAGTGTAGGTGGCCACTAGATTAGGTGATCAGGGAAGGCCTTCTGCCTCCTCTGGTGATGCAGGGGCTGGGTCTTTATGAATAAATTTTTCCAGTTTTCCAACCTTAACTCTTTAAATGCCAGAAAGTTTATTCTTACTAATTTTGACCTAAATTACTTTAAATTCACTGTATGTAGGAACCCAGCATAATCTAATCTTGTTTTAAAGATTCAGGATCATTACTGGGAACACCAATAGATGCCAGGGGTTCTCAAAGTGTGGCCACTGGACCAGCAGCATCAGCAACCCCTCAACCTGGGGACTTGTTAGAAACGCAAATTCTCAGAAATGTAAGTGCAGACTTCACTCCAGACCTGCTGCATCTGAAACTCTGGGGGTGGAGCCCTGCAATCTGTGCTTTAACAAGCCCTCCAGGTGCTTCTCATGCATGCTCAAGTTTGAGAAGGGCCACTCTGCTCTGAGGTGTGCTTGAGGGCAGTGGAGGTAAGTAGCATCTCTGCCCGTCCTCGGCAGGCTGCTTTGCTCCCTGAGTTCCTGCCTGCTTCCTGTGGGTTCTGCCTCACTGTGGGTTGTCAGTGTTTATCTTTTACTGCTGACATTAGTATGTCTCTATCTAATTTGTGTCTCCTAATTTGCTGCTTCTAATCGCCTCTGAGAAACCAGATCCCCAGCCATAAATTCATTATGTAGAAAGTAGGAATAAATTCCAGGGCTGCTGGCACGCATGTTAGTACTTTGGTCTTTTGCCCTCAAGACATTCAGCATAGTGGAAAGAACAGACTTGAATTTCAGTCTAGAATTCCCCCAATGTGGGGATTCTGCAGGCTGCTGAGTAAGTCTATTCCAATTATGCATTCTAGAAATGGGGAAATAACCACAGCATGGATTCCGGGACCCACTGGGTCTACTATGAGGTGGACGTAGTTAAACTCCATTGATCACCTATATTAGTCAGGGATTTGCAGAGAAAAAGACTGAGAGAGAGAGAGAGAGACAGAGTGAGAGAGAGACAGAGACAGAGAGAGAGACAGAGAGACAGAGAGAGAGAGAGACAGGAATGAGAAATTTATTATGAGGAATAGGCTCACACAATAACGGAGGCTGAGAAGTCCCACAATCTGTCCTCTATAAGCTGGAGACCCAGGAAGGCTGGTGTTATTATTCAGTCCACGTTTGAAGGCCTGAGAATCAGAGGTACCGATGGTGTAAATCCCAGTTCAAGGGCAGAAGATGAGATGAGATGTTCCAATGAGGCAGGTAAAAAGGGGCAAATTCCTCCTTCCTCCACATTTTGCTTTATTCAGTCCCTCAGCAGATTGGATAATGCCCACCTGCATTGGAGAGGGCCATCTATATTGAGTTAACCGATTCCTATACTAGTCTCATCCAGGAACAATCTCGTAGACATACGCAGAAATAATGTTTATCTGGGCACCCTGCAGCCCAGTGAAGCTAGCACATAAAATTAACCATCCCCTCACCGAACAACCATCATCTCCTACTGTGACTGGCAGACCACAGTCATATTTTGGGTCTCCTGAAATTAGTATCAGTTCAAAGCCAGTGTCCAGTCATCCTTGAAAACATCTGATTGTTTCCTTTTCCCCAATGCACGGTTCCTCTGATAAAAGGCTGCAGGTCCCTTTGGGGACAACTGGGAGAAAGATAAACAGTATACGTTTTTGGCAATGTAGCAGAGTCCTTCCTCAAGGGGACCTGGTCTCCCCTTTTATTGCTTGTATGACCTTGGCAGAGTTGGAACCAGAATCGCCTGGCACCAACGAGGTGCTCAACAAGTGCTAGTTCTTTTCTTCTGGGGTGGGAGAATGATGGGGGAAGGGGATAATTAACCTATATGATTTTTTGCATGAATAACTGCTGTTTAGAAAAATCTCTAAATATTTACCTTTATTTATTAAAAAGCAGTTTTAAATATATTTGAGATACAATTACATATCACACAATTCATTCATTTAAAGACTACAATTTAATGACCATCACCGCAATCGATTTTAGAACATTTTTATTATCCTAAAAAGTAACTTCACATCCCTTAGGCATGATCCTCCCTCTATAATCCTCCTATTCCCCCCTTGTCCTAGGTAACCACTAATCTATGTTTTTACTCTACAGATTTGACTATTCTGGACATTTCATATAAATGGAATTATCCAATATGTGATCCTTTGTGATAGCCTTTTTCCACTTAGCATAATGTCTTTAAGGTTCGTTCATGTTGTACAGCATCAGTATTTCATTTCTTTCTTAAAAATTTTTATTTTTAATTTTTGTGGGTGTATAATAGGTATATATATGGGTTACATAAGATATTATGATACAAGCATGCAATGCATAATAATCACATCAGGGTAAATAAGTATGCATTACCTCAAGCATTTATCCTTGATAAATGCCAATTTATAATTGCCAAGGTATAAAAGCCAATTATACTCTTAGTTATTTTAAAATGTATAATTAAATTTTTCTTCACTATAGTCATCCTATTGTGCTAGCAAATACTAGGTTTTATTCATTCTTTCTATTTTTTCTACCCATTAACCTTCCTCACTTCTCCCCCACACTCCCCAACTCTCCAACTCCAACTACTCTTTCCAGCCCCTAGTAACCATTTTTCTACTCTATATTGCCATAAGTTCAATTGTTTTACTTTTTATCTCCCACAAAAAGTGAGAACATGTGAAGTTTGTCTTGCTGTGCCTGGCTTATTTCACTTAACATAATGAAATTCCAACCTCCAGTTCCAACCACGTTGTGCAGATGACAAGATCTCATTCTTTATTGTGGCTGAATAGTACTCCATTGTGTATATATACCATATTTTCTTCATCTGTTCATCTGTTATGGACACTTAGGTTGCTTCCAAATTTTAGCTATTGTAAACAATGCTGCAGCAAACATAGAAGTGCAGATATCTAGGCTGGGCGTCGTGGCTCACACCTGTAATCCCAGCACTTTGGGAGGCCGAGGTGGGCGGATCAATTGAGGTCAGGAGTTCAATACCAGCCTGACCAACATGGTGAAACCCTGTCACTATTAAAAATACAAAAATTAGCCTGGTATGGTGGTGGGCACCTGTAACCCCAGCTACTCAGGAGGCTGGGGCAGGAGAATCGCTTGAACCTAGGAGGCAGAGGTTACAGTGAGCCAAGACCGTGCCATTGTACTTCAGCCTGGGCAACAAGAGCGAAACTCCGTCTCAAACAAACAAACAAACAAAAAAAAGTGCAGATATTTCTTTGATATACTGATTTCCTTTCTTTTGGGTATATACCTAGGAGTGAGATTGCTGGATGGTAAGGTAGCTCTATTTTTAGTTTTCAAGAAATCTCCAAACTGTTCTTCATATCTTCATAGTGGTTGAACTAATTTACATTCCCAACAGTGCATGAGGGTTCCCGTTTCTCCACATCCTCTCTAGCATTTGTTATTGCCTGACTTTTGAATAAAAGCCATTTTAACTGGAGTGAGATATCTCATTGTAGTTTTGATTTGCATTTCTTTGATGATCAGTGATGTTGAGCACCTTTTCATACACCTGTTTGCAATATGGAAGTCTTTTTTTTTTTTTGAGAAATGTCTATGCAGATCTTTTGTCCATTTTAAGTCGAATTATTAGATTTTTCCTATAGAGTCGTTTGAGTTCCTTATACATTCTGGCTATTAATCCCTTGTCAGATGGGTAGTTTGCAAATATTTCCTCCTATTCTGTGGATTGTCTCTTCACTTTATTGATTGTTTTCTTTGCTGTGTGGAAGCTTTTTCACTTGATGTGATCCCATTTGTTCAGTTTTTTCTTTGGTTGTCATAGTTTGAGGTCTTTGATTTAAGTCTTTAATCCGTTTTGATTTGATTTTTGTATATAGTGAGAGATGGGGTCTAGTTTCATTCTTCTTCATATGGATATCTGGTTTTTCCAGCATCATTTATTGAAGAGACTGTCTTTTCCCCAATGTATGTTTTTGGCAACTTTGTCAAAAATGAGTTCACTGTAGATGTATGGATTTATTTCTGGGTTCTCTATTCTGTTCCTCTGGTCAGTGTGTCTGTTTTTGTGCCAGTACCATCCCATTTTGATTACTGTAGCTCTGTAGTATAATTTAAAGTCAGGTAATGTGATTCCTCCAGTTTCATTCTTTTTGTGTAGGATAGCTTTGCCTATTCTAGGTCTTTTGTGGTTCCATATAAATTTAGGATTGGTTTTTCTATTTCTGTGAAGAATGTTATTGGTATGTTGATAGAAATTGTATGAAATCTATAGATTGCTTTGGGTGGTATGGACATTTTAACAATATGAATTCTTCCAATCCATGAACATGGAATATTTTTCCATTTTTTTGTGTGTCTTCTTCGATTTCTTGGATCAATGTTTTATAGTTTTCAATGTAGAGATTTTCTACTTCTTTAAGTTAATTGCTAGGTATTTTACTTTATTTGTGGCTACTGTAAATGGGATTACTTTCTTGGTTCTTTTTCAGATTGTTTGCTCTTGATAGATAGAAATGCTACTGATTTTTGTATATTCATTTTGTGTCTTGCAAATTTACTGAATTTGCTTATCAGTTTTAATGGTTTTTTGGTGGAGTCTTTAGGTTTTTCCAAATATAAGATCATGTCATCTTAAAACAAGGATCATTTGACTTCTTCCCTTCTAATTTGGATGCCCTTTATTTCTACTTTTTTTTTTTTTTTTGAGATAGAGTTTTGCTCTGTCACCCAGGCTGGAGTGCAGTGGTGTGGTATCGACTCACTGGAGCCTCTATCTCCTAGGTTCAAGCAATTCTCCTGCCTCAGCCTCCCAAGTAGCTGACATTACAAGCACCTGACAACAAAGCCGGCTAACTTTTGTATTTTAAGTAGAGATGAGGTTTCACCATGTTGGCCGGGCTGGCTTCAAACTACTGACCTCAAGTGATCTGCCTGACTCAACCTCCCAAAGTGCTGGGATTACAGGCATGAGCCACCGTGCCTGGCTGGATGCCCTTTATTTTTTTCTGTCTGGTTGCTCTAGCTAGGACTTCCAGTACTATGTTGAATAACATTGGTGACAGTGGGCATTCTTGTCATCTTCCCAATCTTAGAGGAAAGGGTTTCCATTTTTCCCCATGCAATATGATACTAGCTTTGGGTCTGTCAAATATAGCTTTTATTATGTTGAGGTATGTTCTTTCTATATCCAGTTTTTTGAGGGTTTTTTAAAATCATGTCAGGATGTTGAATTGTGTCAGATACTTTTTCAGCATCAATTGAAATAATCATATTGCTTTTGTCCTTCATTCTGTCGATATGATGTATCACACTGATTGATTTGCATGTGTTGGATCATCCTTGCATCCCTGAGATAAAGCCCACTTGGTCATGATGAATGTTCTTTATTTTATCGTGTTGTTGAATTTGGTTTGCTAGTATTTTGTTGAAAGTTTTTGCCTCAGTATTCATCAGTGATATTGGCCTGTAGTTTTCTTTTTAAAAATTTGACTTTGTTGCATTTTGGTATCAGAGTAATACTGGCATTGTAGAATGAGTTTGGAAGTATTCCCCTCTCCTTTGTTTTTTAGAACAATTTGAGTAGGATTGGTATTCATTCTTCTTTAAATGTTTGGTAGAATCCAGCAGCAACACCACTGGGTCCTGGGCTTTTCTTAACTAGAAGACTTTTTATTATGGCCTTGATCTCATTACTTACTATCAGTCTGTTCTGGTTTTGGATTTCTTCATGTTTCAATCTTGGTAGGTTGTGTGTGTCTAGGAATTTATCAATTTCTTCTAGATTTTCCAATTTATTGGCATATAGTTGCTCATAGTAGCCACTAATGATCTGGGAGAAACTGGATTTGCCAAAGAAATGGTCTCTCAGCTCTCTTGGCCTTTGAGGGTAGGTTTGCATAGACCCAGTTGCTCACTGCCAAACAGTAAATTGGAGCAAGGACCAGTTACCTGGGATCTCCTTTAAGAGATACGTGAGCCTGCCAGTAGCTGAGAGATCAAGAAATGGGTAAAAGGAATAAGGCAACCGTGGGGGAAATTCCAGGGTGGCCAGCCACTTCTATTTGGAATGGTGTGGCTCATCGTTTAGATGCTTGTAGACTACTGTGTGAGTCCACAAACATCTGAAGGGTAAGTGTGCTCTGAAAATGACACAAGTTTAGAATGATTGTTAACCAAACTGAGAGCCATACATCACACTGTGGTTAGGAAGGGATGAGAGCAGCCACTGCAGTGGGTTAGCTGGTTCTTTGGGCCACTCGTTTGGCAACAGAGGCCCAGCTAGCAGTGAATATGAAATTAAATGGCTAGAGGAGAACATGAGCCTTTACACTTCTCTCCTTGCCTCAAATCTGGTGGACAAAACCAAGGAGCAAGAAACAAAGTTTGAAATATTAGCATGTAGATTTTTCTATTTAGGGGAAGAAATGGAAATGACAAAAAATCAGAGCTATCATAACTAAGCCTGATTGGAATATAAAAAATATGGAATCTTTGGAAATATTACAAATAGGAAGATTTTGGTGATATAGAGGTCATTGATAATGATCAGGGGATGAAGAGCATTGGCAAGCTTGCCCTCTCTTGCAAAGGAAAGCTAAAGCTCAATACCTGCAGCAAAATGGGATCAGCTGATACAGGAGACACTCACTACCAGGGAATATACTGCTGCAGAACTCTTAGAGATTGCAGAGACTTTTACAAAACTACCTAGGGAACCCTTCAACACTTGGATGGTCCAATAGTGGGACATAGTGGTTGATGGTATTTTCTTAGCCAGGAATAAAGAAGAAAAAAATGAGAAACATCACCACCCACCCAGCCCTGCAGCAACACCTTGCTAATGCAAGGCAAACACAAGGGAATCATAGCTTCATGGACTGGATCATTCTAGATATAAGAGAGGTTGGGCCTAATGAAGGAGATTTACCAAGAGGGATGACCTCTTCACAGTCAATCAAAGAGACCTCAGGGGCTTCTTTGATAACTGGGACTAAGGCAAACCATCTATGCTCAGGTTTCCATGGGGCCAGATAAGGCAAATTTTACTGCCTGGATGAAAATTAGATTGCCGTGGGGTACATGAAGAGAATGGCATGGCCCTTTGCTATCTTTTTTGAATTCTATAGTGGGACAAGACATATACAATGTGGGAGAAGCCATCACAGTTTTGGAAGAAAACAAGAAAGCCAGGGACAGAGTATGCTTGGTAATCTGACAAGGACTAACAAAGGGGAAAAAGAAAGCCCCACTAAGAGAAGGCGAATGAAGGAGGAAGGAGACTGACAAGTCAAACATAAGCAAATGTGGCCTGATTTATTGGGAGCTGGAACACCCTGAGAAAAAAATAGACAAACAAACTAATGCTGCATTAGTAGCCTTATAGAGGGAATTAAAGCCTAAACTGCAGTTTTGTCTCTTCCCTTCTTCCCCTCCATTAGACGAAGAAGATGACTCAACCCCTTATTCTAATGCCCTAGCTTATCAAGGGTGGATCTCGCCCTGGCCCCAAGATTAGGAGTGGGGCCCAGGTCGACCCCATGTTCCAGCAATAAGACAGAATGTACTTTAATCCATGGAAATCCAGAAAGATATGCTGTCAGCGGGCCACCACTGATGGTTATGAGGGCCTTAGGATCCCAGTGAAAAGAACTTTAATACATCTAGGTATTGGAAAAGCTCCCCTTGCTCCATATATGATATTTATTTCCTCTATTCCAGAAAACATTTTGGGCATGGATATTCTGTTAGGAAGCACTTTGCAAACTCCAGTGGGATAATTCAGACTGAAGGTATATGTAGTAAAAGCATTCTCAGGAGAGAGGCAAAATGGGAACCCATACTACTCCCTGATCCTAGTCAAGTTTTCAGCATTAAATAATACAAACTGCTTGGGAGTCATGCTGAAATAAGTGCAACTATTGAGGAACTGACAAAGGTGCATATTATCTGTCCAGCTCAAAGCCTATTTCACAGCCCCATCTGACCTGTACATGAACCAGAGGATACCTGGCAAATGGCAGTAGACCTGGGAATTGAATAATGTTATAGTTCTTTTTTTTTTGGCTGGAGTGCAATGGTGCAATCTTGACTCACTGCAACCTCTGCATCTTGGGCACAAATGAACATCCTGCCTCAGCCTCCCAAGCAGCTGGGACTACAGGCATGTGCCAGCATGTCTGGCTAATTTTTGTATTTTTTGTACAGACTGGATTTCACCATGTTGCCCAAGGTGGTCTTGAACTCCTGGACTCAAGTAATCTGCTCACCTCTGAGAGAGGAGAAAGGAAGAAACATGTCAGGCAGGCAGTTATGGTGAGTCCTCGGTTGAATTCTTTCAAGTAAAAGAACAGCCTGCAGGCACAGGTAAGGGAACTTGCACAGGAGGGCTTACCTAAGACGTGCCCATAGCCACACAGATAAGAAAGGCTACACAGGTGACTTGCCCAGACATGCCCACAATGGAAAATTCTGTACCCCGACACATGCGCAGTATGGGGAACAAAGCAATATAGAGTAACTCAAGCTGAGGGCCCACATGTGCATTAGGAGGATGGGGTGGAGCTACCAGAAATTTGCATCATATGCAAATAAGATGCCCAGCCCTCATTGGTTTCTTATAAAAGCCTTTGTATTCAACTGTAAAAATGGCAACCCTCTTCTGGGCCCTCTCTCCATGGCAGAAAGTTTTCTTCTTTCGCTTTTTAAACTTTTGCTCCAACCTCACCCTTTGTGTCCACGCTCCTTAATTCTCTTGGTGGTGAGACAAAGAACTCCAGGTAATACTTCACAAAAAGAGACTGCTACATTGTGGTGCATTGGTGAAACCTTAACACCTCAGCCTTCCAAAGTGCTGGGATTACAGGTGTGAACCACTGTTCCTGGCCTGCAGTTCTTTCTTTCTTTCTTTCTTTCTTTCTTTCTTTCTTTCTTTCTTTCTTTTCCTTTCTTTCTTTCTTTTCTTTCTTTCTTTCTTTTCTTTTTTTTTTTTTTGAGATGGAGTCTTGCTCTGTCACCTAGGCTAGAGTGCAATGGCATGATCTCGGCTCACTGCAAACTCCACCTCCTGAGTTCAAGTGATTCTGCTGTCTCAGCCTCCTGAATAGCTGGGATTTCAGCCATGCACTACCATGCCTGGTTAATTTTTGTATTTTTAGTAGAGACAGGGTTTCATCATGTTGGCCAGGCTGATCTCGAACTCCTGACCTCAGGTAATTTGCCCACCTTGGCCTCCAAAAGTGCTGGGATTACAGGCATGAGCCACCACACCCAGCCCTGGCCTGCAGTTCTTAATATTAGTTAAATAGTTGACAACATAGGATCTGCACTGAGGACACATCACACTGTCTCAGATTTGGCTAATGCCTTTTTCAACACTCCTCCATTGAACAATCACAAGACCAATTTGCTTTTCCCTGGCAAGTCTACTAGTGGACTTTTCACCTGTTGCCACAGGGATGTATTCGAAGTCCTACCACTTGTCAAGGAATAGTGGCTAGAGACTTGTCTTTTTTCTCATTCCTATCCTTTCTTTCTTCGTTTCATTATATTGATGACATTTTGTTAGCCTCTGAAGATTTTAATGTGTGACAGGTGTAAAAGAAAATGAAACCTTGGGACCCCAAACTCACTATGCCAAGGAGAAAGTTAGGTCTGGGAACTAAGTCATACAACACTGCCTTCCTTTCTTCCCCTAACCAGAGAGGTGTAACTTCACAACCCTCTGTCACAGCATTATACCTAAGCCAGGTTCCAACAATGTCCAGATAGTCTGCCTCACAAATTGCTTACAAGAAAATTCCTTGTTAGCCCTGAAATCATTCAAGATACGTGTCCCCCTACAAAATCAGCACATGCCAATTCTAACCGTGGGTCTGCAACCAAAGTTTAACTCCTGAAGCTGATTTCTGTTAAATCTCACACTGACAGTATTGATAACAAACTTATCTAGCTTATCTTCCCAGGCACAGACCAAGGGCAAGACAATAAATCTCTCCTCTGCCTAAATTGAAATGGATGCATAATTAACTACTTTTTCCTCTACTCCTTCTTTTCTTTCATTCTTTCCTTCTTTTTTTTTTTTTTTTTTTTGTTTAATGGTCGCACTCCAACACCCAGGCAGGAGTGCAGTGGCATGATCACAGCTCACTGCAGCCTCAACTTCCTGGGCTCAGGTGATTTTTCCCACCTCAGCCTCCTGAGTAACTGAGACCACAGGCACATATCACCACGCCTGGCTAATTTTTGCTTTTTCAGTAGAGATGGAGTTTTGTTATGTTGCCCAGGTTGGTCTTGAACTCTTGGGCTCAAGTAATCTGCCCATTTTGCCATCTTAAAGTGCTGGGATTACAGGCATGAGCCACTGCACCTGGCCTACTCCCTCTTTTCAAATGTTTACCTTATCTTATGTAAAACGTAGATTTACTTAGTGTTAATTAGAGCTTCACAAGAATGTAAACTTTTGCCTCACTGCCTACTTTCCCTTTCTTTTTCCCTCCTGCTTGCTCTTTGTCCCTTAAACACTGAGTTCCCAAGCCCTTTTTGGAAAGCACAGGACACAGATGTTCCTATGACTTGTGTTTTTCCCAGTGCTTCCTCAAACGTTGGCTCAATAAACATATACTGATTGAGACATCTGCCTAACTTTTTTGGTTAACACAAAAAAGCCTTACAGCATTGTGTGTTCATCCATGGGAACAAGGATAGGTAATCAATCCCCAGAACATCCAGGACCCAGGACCTGCAGTGAAGTTCTCGGGAGAAGACTGGTTTCATACCGGGTACAGTAATTGACAAAGTCTATATTAGTTTGTTCTCATGCTGCTAATAAAGACATACCTGAGACTTGGTAATTTATAAAGGAAAGAGGTTTAACTGACTCACAGTTCAGCATGCCTGGGAGGCCTCAGGAAACTTACAATCATGGCAGAAGGGAAAGCAAACATGTCCTTCTTCACATGGCAGCAGGAAGGAGAAGTGCCAAATGAAGTGGGAAGTCCCTTATAAAACCATCAGATCTCATGAGAACTCACTTACTATCATGAGAACAGCATGGTAGAAACTGCCCCCATGATTCATTGATCTCCACCTGGTCCCTCCCATGACACATGGGGATTATGGAAACTATAATTCAAGATGAAATTTGGCTGAGGATACAGCCAAACCATATCAAAATCCAACAACTTCCAATTCAGAAAATAGTAAAAGAAATCCACACATGCGTGGGTCTTTTGGGCTATTGGAGAGAACTTATTCCACACTTAGCCCCAATGTTTAAGACCACTTCTTTGAAATGGGACTATAGAATTATTAGAAATGGGACACATTGGGATTGGGACATACCTCAGCAGGAAATTTGTGAACAGGTTAAAGTGCTAGTACCGCATGAACAAGCCTTAGGTACCTCTTTAGAGGGTTCAGCTAGGACTTTGGATGTTACTGCTCCTCCTGAGGGTATGAATTGGGCCTAGAATTTTGGTCACAATTATGGAAAGGGGCTGAAACCAGATGCTTTCCCACTGAACAAGTGCCAGCAGTAGTTAATGCTTTACCACAGGTGGAACCATTAACAAGGACCCTTCTTGCATCTGTGAGAACAGGCCTACCAATCAAGGGATGGATAGAAGGATTATTTAAAAGACTCACCTCTGCTGGAACCCAGACACCTACCTTGAATAAATGGCATGCCTATTTGCAACGATGAAGGGTTTTGGTAATGAGCTCATTAAACCCAGAATTGCATGCTATGTTAGGCTCTGTTACATATGAGCAACTGCTACTCAGGTGCTTCTCCAGTGCCTGACACCATAACAGAAGGAGCGTTACTTAATCTGGATGATGCTTGGTACACAGATGGCTCTAGCAGGGGAAATCCCTGTATTTGAACTGCTGTGGCAATACAACCACAAACTGACACTATCTGGCTTGATATGGGTACAAACAGAGTAGTCAATGGGCTGAATTGCAGACTGCTTGCTTATTAGTGACATATGAGTCTTGGCCCCTTGCCACCTGTACTGATCATCGGACTGTCCTTTAAGGTTTACGTATGTGGCTAGCCTAAAGGGAATGAGAAAAATGGATAATTATGCACAGACTCATATGGGGCATGAACATGTGGCAAGACATATGGGAGAAGTTGCAACACCCTATGGCCTATTTAATTGTGTTTAAAGTGGCCCCAAACACAAAAGTCTCAGTTCTGGGAAATATAGAAGCTGACACCCTAACATCATGTTGGCCCCGGCCACTGAACAAGTGACCTAGGTATATAACAAGTGGTCACAGAAGTACAAGAGTAGCCTGGGAGATAGTCAAGGGGGCAGACTACCCTTAAAATATAGTAACCTCCCAACAGTTGTAACAAACTGTTTATCATGTTTGCGATTGTGTCCACATATGTGTCCTGCTTGATAGACCCCATCAAGTAGGACACATTTATAAGGCTGTCCACCCTGTCAAAGATTGGCAAGTGGATAGACGGGATCTCTCCCTGTAAGTCAAGGTAAAAAGTATGTATTGACCTGTGTAGACGCTGCTACTGGACTGCGCGAGGTTTTCCTTGTAAGCGAGCAAATCAAGCCAGTACTATTAAAGGATTAGGGGCTCTTGGTACTATGTATGGATATCCCTGGCACACTGACAGTGACTCAGGGACCCATTTTGCTGGACATGACCCTCAGGATTGGGCCAGGGAGCATGATATAGCAGGACATTTTCACCTCCCATATAAACCCCAAGCAGTAGGGTCAATTGAGAGAAAAAAATGGCCAATTAGAAGCACAAATTCAAACTTTACTGGGGAATCCTGTCTTGCATGGGTAGATGAATGTGTTATCTACAGGCCTTATCTCTTTCAATTCAGCCAGAGGGAGGACATGTGCCCCTAACGGCCGGTTAGGACAACTGACCCCCAAAGCCTATCACTGTGCATATATGGATAACTGACACAACAGCTTTGCTCCCAGACCTCATTGGTAACCAGCCTGCTTTGCATACGAAGATGCCAGTGGACATAGTACAAGGGAGGGGACACTCTACTGGGGCTTAGAATAGGAAATACCCCCAGTCTGGAGAGACTATTTCCTGCCAGAGAGTAGAGAGTACCTTGGACAGTTAGAGTGGTCACCACTGACCTTACTGAGCACCAGACCTATGGTCACGTGCTGTAAATGTTCAGAAGAAATACTCACGCCCTATGGCATGGTGGTGGGTTCCTTGGTATGGTGAACTCCCAACTAAATTACTCCAACTACAGTTGCTAACATTTCATCCTCTAAGCAACATGTATGGTACACTGCTCCTTTGAAAAACACAAGAGCTGCATCTTTGTTAATGACCCTCAATAAAGCAACTAATGTAATCCTAACAGATGGAGACCTTCCCTGCCAGTACCCACTGTTTCTTTCTTTTCATCTTTAGTTGTTATGTTCTGTCACCACTATTAGCAGCTGTCACCTATGAAGCAAACCTTTTCCTACAAAGGGCCAAGACTATGCTGGTGGCTCACAGAAAAACACCTGTTG
This sequence comes from Piliocolobus tephrosceles, assembly GCF_002776525.5. Taxonomy (NCBI): domain Eukaryota; kingdom Metazoa; phylum Chordata; class Mammalia; order Primates; family Cercopithecidae; genus Piliocolobus; species Piliocolobus tephrosceles. The sequence goes on along the minus strand of NC_045455.1, from coordinate 68,468,052 downwards.
GGTATGCAGTCTCATGCCCCTCTCTGTTGTTTCTGGTCTACAGTGTTGGGTAGTTCCCTTCCAAGGATAAGAGATAGAATATCAGGAATATGTTACGGCTTTCCACATTTACATGATGGTATTGAATACGATGTGACTAGAGATAAAATAACCTAATGCCCCATTAATACTATTCTTTCTGAGAAGGGATATGGGAGGAGTTTTTCTGTCAATGAAAATAACTCAGTCTCCACCTGTAACACTTCAGTTAAAGAATGAAATGACCTGATACTGCAATGATATAGCCCAAATATAGGATGAATTTATTTGGTTAACTATCTTTTGGCTAGCCTGGTCAACTTGTCCCCCAATGTTGGGAACAAAAGAATAATTCTAAAGCTATCTGTCCAAATAGAACAAGGGATATAGGATGGACACCAAGAGACAGATGTTTATATATTATAATATTAAAAGTATGGATTGGCATGCTACAGAATGGATAATATATCCAGGCATCTCTTGGTTGGCCCACATGGAACTTCCTGGATGCATGGCACGAATTATTATGTTCTTGCGATTACACATGGGTGCAAGTTCAGATGGTTCACACTCTTTCAAAGCCTAGGAATTTCCCTCATTTAGAATCCGATTGGGCCCAATCTGCTTTCTCTTGGTATGACAACTTAGTCTCCATTTTCCTTCCTCAACTGGACATTAAAGATGTTATTCAGCATGTGGAAGCTCCAACAAATTATACAAATAAAGCTTTTAATAATAGCCACATGAGACCCTCTCTCTGAAACACAGAAGTCACTCTCATGAGAAAGTCTGTTCTCCAAAATCACATGGCTTTAGACATGCTCACTGATACACAAGGGGGACTTGTGCAATCATAAAAACTGAATGTTATGTTTATATTCCTGATGAAATGGATAACATCACTAAATTAATGACTGATATGAAAACCCAAAATAGCCACTCTTTCAGACCAAACTCCTCTTTTCAATGATTGGTTTTGGGTTGGTTTGGATGAAGCTAGTTCTTGGTTTAGGTATTATATGCATATGTTGTTTACTGCCTTGCTTTGCCTTTTACTGTTGTCGTGGCAGCTCCAATGGAGCCAATGCACTATTGCTAAAGCTATACAATATCAAGCATCCTCCATCTAGGTGCAGGGACTATGCCAGAGAAGGAGGGCACGTGAGATTGTAAGGGCCGGTTTTCGGGGTGGAGTATAAGAGAATAGCCTGTTGTATGGCAAGAGTGATACCACCTTGAAGCGAAACTGTCATAATGACCAATGTTTGACTCCTGTAGACCAAGATGTTCTGCAGCAATGTCAAGAAACAAGGCCTGCAGCATAGATAACCCCTCATAAAGATGCTTACCTAGCTTTTCCACTAGTCATGAGTTTTGCAGAGGGTCTGAGACATGACCAGTTACACATTTCACTAAAACAAATTGCTATGTAAAAAATACTTTCTGGAGAGTGGGTACAGGGATCCACCATCTCTCAGCTTCCCAAGACATGGCTTCTTTCCATAAGTCCCTGTTAAATGTTTCTTTCTGAGAAACTGGATTTGTGAGTCTTTTTCTTCAGCTTCTCAGCAAACTCAGCCTTTTTGGGTAGGTTTGCATAGAGTTGCTCATTGTGGAACAGTCAACTGGAGCAAGTGTCAGTTACCCAGGCTCTCCTTGGAGAGAGATGTGCCTCCTTATGGAACAGGAATTAAAAGAAATTAAGGAGTGTGTAAGCAAAAACTCAGTTGTATGTAAGAAAACCCAATTCCCCCTGAGAAAGAGAAAGAGCTGGAGTCCTTTAAAAATTAACTGCCTGTTTTTCTGTGGCTAGTGAGCCTTATCTCTCCTCCTTTCCCAGGCATTGTGAAAATCCTGTTGCCCTAGCTGTGCAGCTGCAAGGTCACTAGACAGATAAACTCAAGTTGCAAAACATGTTCTTCCTTGAAAAGGAAGAAATGATGTAATGAATGTCTCAATTGATTGAATAACTGCCTTTGTTTCTCACTTCCGTAGTATGCTTCCCCCTGCACAGATCTCTCCCTGCCCCACGAAATGCTAAAAAGGTAACTTAACTCTTTGTTCAGGGCCCAGTCCTTTGGATGCTAATCTGACTGGGCCGGTGCACCTGAATGATAAATAAATATCCTCCTAAACCCCATTGGTCTCTCTAATTCCTTAAAAATCCCACAACACTTACACTAAAAAGAGCCATTGCTAAGTGATTTTACTGCCTCTTAGAAAGTTCAGTCTTAAGGGCTGGGGTTCCCAGAGTGGGAGACTATGTCAAACTGCAACTCATGGTGCCAGCACAACTTGGCGAACACAAACCACTGTATTGTACTTCAGATCATTCTGATGTTGATACTGTGCTTTGAAACAAAATGTCAGAAGGCTTGGGAATGGTAGTAAGAGGAGTTTAAACATAAATAAATCTAAAAAAAAAAAAATTTAAATAAGCAAAATGCTAGGGGTCACTGAGGAGCAAGGGCAAGGCCATCAACAGTAAAAATGGTGCCCAAATACAGAGAGCAGGCTTGTGGTAGTCTCCTTGTTCAGGAGCCCAGAAATTCTATAGCTTACCTCTTATGGAGGTGCCTTTCCATGATGTCAGTGTGTTGATGTGTCATTGCTATCCACAAGTCTGGAAGAGCAGTCTCTGCTGTTGTACCAGATCATTTGTCCCTCTTACCAAAAGGACTCCTATTAAACAAGCCTCCATCCCACTCCTTCAGGATAATAAAATCCCATACTTATCAGAAAGGGGATGGGAAACAATTTATAAGGTACCTATACTGTGCTAGGAACTGTGTTAGATGCATTCACCCACTTTTTTTTTTTTTTAATTTAATCCTGATTTAATTGACTTGGAAAAATCCCAGCTTAAATTGGATATAAGGAATGTGGCCTGGAAATAAATTAACCAAGGAATTCAGTCTTCACAAGCCATTGGGAGGACAACTGTCTGCCCTTAAAAAAATGCTTTTTGTTAAGAAATGACAGTTTTGTCCCAGCATAATCATTCATTTCATTCATTCATTCATTCATTCACTCAACAAACATTGACTGAATGCCTTCTGTGTGTCAGCTTTAGTGGGCAAAACAGAAGTCCCTACCCTGTGGCGCTCATATCTTAGCATTGTGAGAAGGCATAGCAGATTGACAAGTCATATGACATGTAAGGAGGTGCTAAGTGAGATGAAAAAAAATAGAAATTAGTAAAGAGGTTTGGGAGTGAGAGGTGGGTTGGTTGCAATTTGACATATAGTAGTTGAGATATCCCTCACTGAGACAGTGACACCTGAGGAAAGACTCAAGGCAGGTGAGGGAGAAGCCGGGTGGATAGCTGGGGAAGAGCCTTCCAGGCAGAGGCAAAGGCCCTACTGTCAGGGATTGCTTGATTTGTTCAAGGGACAACACAGAGGCCAACATGACTTGGCATGGAGTGAACAATGGGGAGAGTGACCAGGGGAAGGTGAGAGAGGTAAGGATAGGAAGGGGACATCAGAAAGGGCCTGAGCCACAGCCATAAGACCTTGACATGGAGGGCACTGGAGGCTTTAGACTGGAGGAGTGACATGATCAATAGCACCTTTAACAAGTTCACTCTTGGGTCTTGTATTAGTCTGTTCTCAGGTTGTGAATAAAGACATACTTGAGACTGGGTAATTTATTTATTTATTTTGAGACTGAGTCTCACTCTGTTGCCCAGGGTGGAGTGCAGTGGCACCATCTCGGCTAACTGCAACCTCCACCATCTGGGTTCAAGTGATTCTAGTGCCTCAGCCTTCTGAGTAGCTGGGACTATAGGCACATGCCACCGTGCCTGGCTAATGTTTGTTTTTTTTTAGTAGAGATGGGGTTTCACCATGTTGGCCAGGCTGGTCTCAAACTTCTGACCTCAAGTGTTCCCCCGTCTTGACCTCCCAAAGTGCTGGGATTATAGGCATGAGCCACCGCACCCAGTCCAAGACTGGGAATTTATAAAGGAAAGAAGTTTAATGGACTCACAGTTCCACATGGCTAGGGAGGGCTTACAATCATGATAGAAGATAAGGGAAGAGCAAAGGGATGTCCTACATGGCAGCAGGCAGGAGAGAGAGCATGTGCAGGGGAACTCCCCTTTATAAAACCATCAGATCTCATGAGACTTATTAACTAGCATGAGAACAGCATGGGAAAGACCCACCCTCATGATTCAGTTACCTCCCACCGGCTGTCTCCCATGACACACGAGAAAGATGGGAGCTAGAATTCAAGATTTGGATGGGGACACAGCCAAACCATATCAAGTCTGGTTTTTGAAACAGGCTCAAAAAAAAAAAAAAAAAAAGCCATCCAGCTGGAGTGCAGTGGCTCAATCACAGCTCACTGCAGCCTCAACCTCTTGGGCTCAAGCCATCCTCTCATCTTGGCCTCCCAAAGTGCTGGGCTTACAGGTGTGAGTTACCTTGCCTGGCCATGAGCACTTTTAACACAGTGTTCTCACTTGTATTAGAACTGTTTGCAGCTGGGCACAGTGGCTCACGCCTGTAATCCCAGCACTTTGGAGGGCCAAGGTGGGCAGATCACAAGGTCAAGAGATTGAGACCATCTTGGACTAAGTGGTGAAACCCTGTTTCTACTAAAAATATAAAAATTAGCTGGGTATGGTGGCACTCCCCTGTAGTCCCAGCTACTTGGGAGGCTGAGGCAGGAGAATTGCTTGAACTTGGGAGGCAGAGGTTGCAGTGAGCTGAGATCCTGCCACTGCACTCCAGCCTGGTGACAAAGCAAGACTCCGTCTCAAAAAAAAAAAAGAAAAGAAAAGAACTGTTTGCATATAGAGGCCTCCCCAGTACATAGTCTATTGGAGAACTTCAGGCATTCACTCATTCAGCCCAGATTTACTAGCTTTGGCTATGTGCCCAGCATTCTGAAAAGAACTAGGAACACAAACAGAAAGAACAAGGCAGACGTCCCCAGCCTTTATGAACTTACATTCTGTAAAGACGTCAAAGAAACATGGAAGAGTAAATAAAATGGCTGCATATTGGAATGAACCTCTGAAGGGCATGAACAAGGGCTGAGGTTAAGAATGTGTGTGGGGTGGGTGGTGTATTAGGGTTCTAATGAAAAACAGAATCAATAAGATGTGTGTAGATATAGAAAGACATTTGTTTTAGAGAACTGGGTTATGTGATTGTGGAGGTTTGGTGAGTCCAAAGTCTCATGAGAGAGGCTGGCAGGTCGGAGAATCAGGAAAGAGTTGCAGTTTGAGTACTGTTTGAAAAGATTTATTCTGAGCCAAATATGGGTAACCATTGGCCTGTGACACAGCCCTCAGGAGGTCCTGAGAATATGTGCCCAAGGTGGTCAGGGTGCAGCTTGGTTAAATACATTTTAGGGAGGCATGAGACATCAATCAAATACATTGAAGAAATACATGGCTATGTTCCAGAAAGGTGGGACATCTTGAAGCAGTGGGGGCTGGTGGGAGGTGGGGGTGAGCTTCCAGCTTACAGGTAAATTTTTCTGGTTGACAATTGGTTGAGTTTACCTAAAGACCTGGAATCAATAGAAAGGAATGTCTGGGTTAAGATAAAGGACTGTGGAGACCCAAGTTCTAATTTGTAGAGGAAGCCTTCAGGCTTCAGTGAGAACAGGTTGTAAAATGTTTCTTATCAGACTTAAAGTCTTGTGTTGATGTTAATGCCACAGAGGTATGAAGAGGCATGTCTGACCCCCACTTCCCATCATGGCCTAAAACAGTCTCTCACGTTAAATTTTAAAAGAGCCCTGACTGAGGAAGAAGTCCATTCAGATGGTCTGGGAACCTCAGAACCTTATTTTTGGTTTACAGTCCAAAGACAGTCTGCAGCAGAACCAGGAAGAGCCCACATTTCGTATGAAGTTGAAGGCCGTCTGCTGGGGAACTCCTCTTTGTTCAGGGGAGATTGACCTTTTGTTTTGTTTAGGCCTTCAACTGATTGGATGAAGCTCAGCCACACTAGGGAAGGCAAACTACTCTACTTAAAGACCAGTGATTTAAATATAAACCTCACCCAACAACAATCTTTCAAAGACATCCAGAATAAAGTGACCAAATATCTTGGCACACTGTGGCCCAGCCAAGTGGACACATAAAATTAATCACTGCAGGGGTTTGTCCAGTAGAGCGGGTGACTAGGAAGGCTACTCTGTGCAGCTGATATATACACTCAGATCTAATGGGTGAACAGAAATTAGGCATGCAAATTGAAGGGACAACATTCCCGGCAGAGCACATTGGCCTGTGTCACACCTTCTCTCAAGCTAGATTTCCCTTCCTGCTATCACCTGTCTTCAAGGTCAACAAAAAGCGAAAGGTAATGACAGCTGCTCTTTGGTGGAATCAAGTTTGTGGCGTCAAGTGGCAGGGGGTCAGTTCCTTTTCTATTCAGAGTATAGGCTTTTGCCAAGTTGGACACCAAGGCAGGTTTCTAAGGAAAGCAATGGGAAAACGGCAAATCTCACGAATTCCACAGAATATAATTAAGACCTTGAGAATTCACCCAATTATTTCCTTGGAAGTCTAAAATTATAGACTATACTTGACAGGGATCCAAACTATTTCCAGAAAGGCAGCACCTGTTGTCACATGAGGAGTCCCCAGATGCAGACCCATTTGCACTGAGCAGGCGGGATGATTCCTCACCCTGGCTTTTGGTTCATCCTCTACAGCTCCTGAAGCCTCTCGTTTAGACATACTGGATCACAGATTTGCCTTACTCTGTTCTATTGAGGTTTCAGAGCTCAAGGGAAACAGAACAAAACAAAATCCTACCAAACACACTTCCTTCTTCCATGTACCTCTGTGTTTGAATATGCACAGTTCTTTCCCTGTCTGGTAGTGACCAGGGACCAGGGCATACTGGCTGTCCTCAGCTGACTCTTTAAGCTTCAGCTCCGACGTGCTGGCTTCTCTTTGATTGATTTTGTGTTTTGCAATGTTAAAGTTTCCTTCTCCCTCAAGTGAGGAGCTGACTGACAGCTTTGGAGCTAACCAAAACAGGGTAATGATTTGCCTTTCTGGTACGTGTATATAGTGAAAATGTGTGCCTTCTTCCTTTGACTCCCTGCTCTAAGAATTTTCCTTTCTTCTTGCTCCCTGTCAAGGGAGACACGAAACATCTCTGTGAAAGGAGTATAAAATGCTCTGCATTGTTTTCCCCCAATCTGACTGGGTTTCTTTAGCGGTCTTTAGAAGAAGTATGTCTCTGTCTTCCTCTCTTTCCTCAGGCTAGGGGTTGACGATTAGATTCCAGTAACTCAACTTTCACATATAAATCTATTCACCAGCCGGATTATATTTAATAACAGAGCCAGAAACTGGCCCTAAAGCCAGAGGAGCTTGTATGGTTTGAAAATATTTACATGAATAGTTTAAATTCTGGCAAACAGTTCAGGCATCCAGGTGGATCACAGGGAATATATTCTCTGGTTGGATGTTGACTCCTAGGGTATAATAAATCTAAAAAAGAGGTCACAGTACAACTTCTGCCTTTTCTTAAGTAAATATAATCATAGTAATAGCTCATATCTGTAGCACTTACTATGTGCCAGGCATTATTCTGATACTACAAGGATTACCCCCATTGAATCCTGACAGCCTTATGAGATAGGGGCTATTATCCCTATTTTCAGATGAGAAAACTGAGCTACGAGGAGCTTAAGAACCTTGCCTGAGGAAATGGTGGAAACTGAGAGAGTGGCCCACAGTCTACTACAAACATTTAAAAATAAATACCAAAATGTTATAAAGGTTACTCTCTCAAACCAGGAAATAGTTGCTGCCATGCTCTTGTCATGGTGGCCTTGAATGAAGGCTTTCTGGGCCTGTTCCTGCTAGTGGCCAGGTCTTAAGGCAGGTAGCCCATTGGAATAGCTTTTGGGATTAGGTCCCTTTTCTGCATCAGGATTCAGGCAGTACCCCAGAGGCATGTGAACCCACCCACTCTTATCTGCAGAAAGCAAATCTTTTTACTTCAAGAAGTGCCTGGAGCAGAGCTTCTCCAACAGTGAGGTGCAGAAATGTCACCTGGGAGGCAGGTAAAGTACCAGTTCTGACTGGGTGGGGTTGTGGTGGAGTCTGAGGTTCTGCTTGTCCGATGGGCTCCCAGGTGCCACTACTGCTGCTGGCCCACCAGAATGAGAGGGAATGACCTAGAATAATTCCTTCTTGAGTATACGTGTTGGCTTCAATGTTTCAGCTACAAGGAACTTTTCTACCAAGTTAGGTATTCTATATTTAAGCACATATTGGATCTAGTTCCCACTTACTGTTTCACTTTTAGTTACTGGAGTAGAAGACATTTTCCATTTGTGAGAATGTTCTGGGTGAAGTGCGTCACCTCATAATTTGTGTGTTGAAGCCCTAGCTTTCAGTACCTCAGAATCTGACTATATGTGGATATAGGGCCTTTAAATTAATTACAGTGGGGTTATTAGAGTGGAACCTAATCCAATCTGACTGCAGTCCTTAAAAGAAGAGGAAATCTGCACTTGCATCTAGACACCAGGAATGTACATGCACAGAGAGATGGCCATGTGAGGACACAGGGAGAAGACAGCCATCTACAAGTTAAGGAGAGAGAACTCAGGAGGAAACAACCCTGCTGACACCATGATCTCGGCCTTCTAACCTCTAGAACTGTGAGAAATACATTTCTATTATTTAAGCCACCTTGTCTTTGGAATTTAGTTATGGCAGCCTGAGCAGACTAAGGCAGAGGGTACCTATGATCTAAACCTCCCTCCCATGTCTGAGGAACCTGGTGCTGTGTAAGTGTGGACATAAAGCAGGGCTCTATCTTCCACCAGGAAAGCTGAAAAGACCATGATTGCTTTTTCTGCCCCTTAGCAGCTACAGAGGGACCATGTGGTCAAAGCTTGACCCATTGTGGGCTCTTCCAGGGACTGTGAATTTAGAGTGAGATGCACAAACAAGCCAGAGCAGCTCAGATATGTTCTGGTGGCAGTATGGTTCCCTTTGTCCAGGGACCAAGGCGATGTAGCAGTGAGGGAAGCCAGTGCCCAGTGGTGGTAAGGCCACTGCTGAGTGCCAGGGCAACGTGGAATGTTCAGGGGCAACCATGTTCAGGGGCAACCATGTGCCAACAAGCCTGTCCTAAGGCATGACCCAGAAGGGGTTAGTGCCTTGATTCCCTTTGTTTTTTGCCTCTTCCAAGCCTGGTTCTCCAGGCTTTCTAACAAATCTCTCTGTTCCCAAAGGCTTTCCAATAAATTTCTCTTCTGGTAAGCTAGCTGGAGTTGATTTCTATTTTTTTGAAACCAAGAACTCTGGCTTGTATGGTCACGAAGATTCGGGATAATTGACCTTGTTTTCCTGCTTAAACATTCTTCATCTGAAATTCTTTTTACTCATCTGTGTTCAATTGTTGCCCCATAAAAAGCAGAGTAATATTGTTTTCCCTCTTTACTATATTCAAATAGAGACTGACACTGTGGCTGCTTTGTCTCTCACATCCTGCCTAGGGTAATCATGTTCATCCTTCTATCTGGGGTGTACTGAGGTATACTTAGATGGTAAGTCTTGAAAGACAAAGTAGTAAATATAAGAAGCTATATTCACTCATTTCTGCTTGAACTCGTGACTCACTCTGATGACATGCAGCTTTCCAGGAAAATGTCTTGAAGACAAAACAGAATAGAGCACATGGCTCCCACATCTCTTGTCTAAGTCACTATATTCATTAAAAAATAAAGGATCCTTGCCTTTTCCTACACATAAGATAACATCTGGGCTGGACTCAGTGGCTCACGCCTGTAATTCCAACACTTTGGGAGGTGGAGGCAGGTGGATCACTTGAGGTTAGGAGTTAGAGACCAGTCCGGCCAACATGGTGAAACCCTGCCTCTACTAAAAATACAAAAATTAGCTGGGCATGGTAGTGCAAACCTGTAATCCCAGCTACTCAGGAAGCTGAGGCATGAACCCAGGAGGCGGAGGCTGCAGTGAGTCAAGATCATGCCACTGCCCTCCAGCCTGAGTGACACAGCGCAAGACTCCATCTCAAAAAAAAAAAAAAAGATAACATCTGAGAGGGTTAGTGATTAGTCCTCTGTAGTTTATAACTAAATGTACTCTTTTACTCAAACTTTGACGTGATTTTACATGTACTTAATCTTCACCACCTGTATATAAACCGTTAATTGAAATACATTGGAGAAGTCTTACAGATCATCTCTGAAAGACTTCTCCTGAGCTTTAGGCCTTGGTCTATAGTTCTCAGTAAGATTTCTGAATAAAACTAACTTTAATCCTCTAAAAGTGTGATTATTTTTCTTTAGTAGAAAATAATGGTGACCACAAAGGGATTAAAGAATAGACTGCCCAGGATCATCTGAAACATTGTGGGACCTGGTGCCTTGCTACCAACTTAAACCCTTTGAGCCCCTCTGGCTCTTCCACAGTTGCAGATGAGCAGATGAGTTTCTCCTAAGTGTCAGACCTCCCACTTGATTGATGATTCTTGCTTTTATTCAGCTAGTTGCTCTCACTCCTTGACAAAGGCATCTTGAGGCTTTTCATTTCTTCGAGAAAGAAAATTCTTTTAGTTGAAAGATTAAAAAATGAGTGACTTAATGTATAACACATAGTGAGCCTATGCTTGCAAATATCTCCCTTGATGGGAGAGGTTTACTAAAGGAAATTCAATATTGAAATGGTCAAAAATGGAATTCTCAAACATTAAGGCATGCCAGGTTTTCCAGGACTCCAGATGGCTACATATTATGGTCCGTTCTTGTGCATATTTTAAACCAATGGGAAAATTACATCAAGGAAAATTTGGAACTCAAATTATCATTATTCAAAAATTCATTTTAATTGTAAAGTTAAAATGCAGAGTCTTCTAAGTCTTCTATCTCATGCCTACTTTGAATCTGATGACCTTTTTACTGATGCTCAGATAAAAACACACTCTTTAAGATAGTACTAATTCAAGCTACTTGGAGATTTTGTTTTTCTTATACAATTCAGCCATTTTAAGCTAAAATGTAAACATTGAAAATTTAACCTTAAACTCATTTGAAACTGAAAGGAAAAAGGTGGTAAAGAGATTTTTAAACCAAACTGCCATGAAAATGCTTTGCCCACAATTTTGGCTGACAGCCTTCATTAGGTTACCCATTAGGACAAATAAAGTTCCGCCATGTGAACAGGTCCTTATTTTGTCAGAAATATAATTTAAATCCAGACATCTTTTATAAACCAGTGAGTTTGTGTTACTATCTCATGACCAAAATTCTAAGAATGAATGCTATAAGATCTTCATTTCTATATGTCCATATGTGTTTATGTACATGTACACATATTATGTTATAGGTTGTATACATGGTATCAAATTGATTTATAAATGAGTTAGCTTGTAAATTAGCAAGCCCAAATATTTTCCAAGTTCATATGACTTAAGTAAATATTTAATAAACATGCTGGTTAAAATTATTGGTAAAATAATAATAGAAATGTCTTCAAAATTATCAACATACATTTTCTTTCCTAGATTTACTGGTCAGACAGTTTTATATATGTATCTGCTAAATGTTTTAAGATATCAGGGTTTGACATGAAGACTATAAACTCAGCCCAAAAGAGAATGATCTTAGTGTAATTTTTGATAAATAAGACTAGTTGAATATTTTTGATTTAATTAAAACAGCTAAATCTTTTGAGAAAAATATCTATGTTTTTTACTTCATGGTTTTTACTTAGGTAAACACCTGATATTCACAAGCTATAAAAATGGTTAGCAAAGAGATAACATAAAATGATGACTAGCTTAGTCTAATATCTCAGTTCTCATAAGTAATCTAGGTAAACTGTCAAAAAATAAATCAGTTAAATAAACGTAAATGGGGTAAATATTATAAATAAACCTTTCATGTGATTTGAAATCTTAAAGTTACGTTAAATAATAAATACTCATTAAATGCCTGGATCATTTTTGATTTAAAAAATTATGTTACATATGTTTACATATTTAAAATTATGTTACATATGTTACATATTTAAAAAATTATGTTTCTAGGCCAGGCGTGGTGGCTCATGCCTGTAATCCCAGCACTCCGGGAGGCCAAGGTGGGTGGATCACAAGGTCAGGAGATTGAGACCATCCTGCTTAACACAGTGAAACCCCGTCTCTACTGATAATACAAAAAAAATTAGCCGGGCATGGTGGCGGGCACCTGTCGTCCCAGCTACTTGGGAGGCTGAGACAGGAGAATGGAATGAACCTGGGAGGCGGAGCTTGCAGTGAGCCGAGATCATGCCACTGCACTCCTGGGTGACAGAGCAAGACTCTGCTCAAAAAAAAAAAAACAAAAAAACTATGTTTCTAAAAATGATTCTCATTATAAAATATTAATATGTGACAGACAATTCAAGATTTCTTACCTCCAAAGTTTTCACTAAAATTTAAGGTTACTGAGAGTTAAAAATCCTAATTAATATGTATAGTACTATATATAGTATATGCCAAAAAGTGAAATGTGTTTTTTATGAGAAAAATTATTTGAAATGGCATACAAATGTGATCTTTATTAAGAAAAGTAATACTTTTATCTAATTCAGAGGTTATTAAAAGTATTAAACAAAATAGAAAGGAACCAGCAAGTAGGAGAGAGAGATGTGAAAAAAGTTATGGATATGAAGATATATTTGTTTGTAAGGAAGGTTAAAGAATAAAGAGAATAATTTTTGTCTGAGACAAGAATGTTGTTTGGTAAATTTTTTGTCCTAAAGTAAAATGATTGATTATTTAAGAAAGAAGTATAGGACAAAGCAGAAAGTTCTATAAGCATTTTTAAATGATCTACATAAGTCATAAGGTTTGTAAAAGGATAATTTATGAAAGTAATTTAATATATTATTAAGTTGGCTCTAATTAAAGGAAAATTACTTATACCAGTATTTCTAAAGATTGGGCTTTGATATTAAAAATACACCAATATAAAACTAAATATTTTGGTTTTCTATGATAGAATGATGCTTTTTAAAAGTATTGATTTGCTGTTAGTAAAATTACAAAAGTTTTCAATTTTTAATTATGATAACTCTCTCCTTTAGGTTCTTTTTTGCCAACTCCTGTAACTTTTTTCCCTCTTGTTCCATCTCTGCTGTTGTGGCCTGATACTGAAACATTTATCTTGAAGGTCTAGAAAAGCATTTTCATTCAGTATAAGCTGATTCTTTGCTCTTGGCTTTTCTTGTCTAAATTGTTCCATGTGACCAAAGAACTCTCCATACTGTTACTAAAAGCCTTGTGCTCTCCTTCTTAAGGTACTAGTTTCCTTATTTACATTCTTCTATAATATAGTGTTCACTCACAACCCTGGACACACTCTGTGTCTGATTAAATTTAAGTCCCTTTTAATCAGATTTAGCTTCCAGGTAATTTAAATGGGTTTCTCATAAGGAGAAGCAATCACACTGCAGGATATTTTCTGGTTTGTTTGTTTGTTTATTTATTTATTTTTTAACCTATTTGGTAACTGGCTTAAATAACAAAGATGTTACATTTTACCAAGATAATTCCTATGCTATCTTATTAGGTTTTTGATTACTTAGCAAAACTGAATTCTAAAGGGGCTAAAGATTTTACATTCATGTAACTGTTTTTCTGTTGTTGTTTTGTTTTGTTTTTTGTTTTTGAGACGGAGTTTCTATCTTGTTGCCCAGGTTGGAGTGCAATGGCATGACCTTGGCTCGCCACAACCTCTGCCTCCCAGGTTCAAGCAATTCTCCTGCCTCAGCCTCCTGAGTAGCTGGGATTACAGGCATGCACCACCATGCCTGGCTAATTTTGTACTTTTTTTTTTTTTTAGTAGAGACGGGATTTATCTGTGTTGGTCAGGCTGGTCTCGAACTCCTGACCTCAGGTGATCCAACCACCTCAGCCTCCCAAAGTGCTGAGATTACAGGTGTGAGCCACTGCGCCTGGCCACATTCATGTAACTTTCTGTATTGCCTTTGAAGTCTTTTGGTTATCACTCTGGTTAAATAAATAACTGTTATTTTACAACTAACTGTAATTCTGTTTTGATCAAATGTATTAAAACTTTTGACATCTTTTGTAGGTTTCCCCAGGAAAAATCCTAAATTAAGTCTTTTTGGATTAAATGATTAGACTTATTTGGTAAATTTTGGGAGACATTTTCAAATAATAAGTGATACTAGATTTTCTTTCAGTTACATTTATGTATGAGTATGTTATTGATACAAATGTTATAAAAATTATATAAATTCATAAAATCTAATATGTTATTTTGGTCAGTCACATTTTCATAAGTTAAATCTTTTCTAAAGTTATATATATATGAATATATTATTAATGTGAGTATTCTAAAGATTCCACGAAACTTATAAAAGTTCAGTGGTCCTGATGTAACACTGTCAGTCATGATTCTGGCTCTTATCTTAAAATGCTACATATGATAAAAATAACTAGATTTCCTTGTCAATTGAAAACTTTCATCAGGTTTTAACCATGACTAAATTTTGCCATGTATAGTTATTGTTATGAATTCTTCTCTCCAAACATTTGCAATTAGCATAAAATTGCTTTTCATGGAAAAGTTTCTAATAAGTATGGGTACAAAAAGGGGGAAAAAAAGTACAATTTAGGCGTGGTACTTCATGCCTGTAATCCTAGCACTTTGGGAAGCTGAGGTGAGCAGATCATTTGAGGCAAGGAGTTCAAGACCAGCCTGGCCAAGATGGTGAAACTCTGTCTCTACTAAAACTACAAAGAAAAAATTAGCCGAGTGTGGTGGCAAATGCCTGTAATCCCTGCTACTTGAGAGGCTACATGAGAATCGCTTGAACCTGGGAGGCAGAGTTGCAGTGAGCTGAGACAGTGCCACTGCACTCCAGCCTGGGTGACAGTGCGAGACTCTGCCTTAAAAAAAAATGCAAACGTATGTTCTGGTTTTGTTAAATGACTATCATTTTCCTCAATCTGTGTAACTTGCATTGATGCTATTAAGTATGTACTCGTATGTATAATCTGTAGTATCCTTGTAATAATGAGATGTTGTGTTAGGTGCAGAAAAGGGTAACGGCAGGAAAAAAAAAAAAACTGGATCATGCTAACGAGAAAAATAGATGTGATCTGAAGCATGTTTTCCAATGATTAGGAAAGTATTATGCTGTACCCGATGCTTATGCCTTGTGACTACAACTGAAGATTAGCGACCTTCATAGGAAAGAGCCTTCCTAGCTACGTGGAACAATTGACATTGGACCTGTCAATGTAACTGAATGGTTGATGAGAACTTGTGAGACAAAGTCACAAACCTAAGAAGCCTTGTTTGCTCATTTCTCTTTGAACCCCTGACTTTGTGATGAAATGTAGCTCCTCCAAATAACGCTTTGAAGACAAAACAGGATAGAGCTCATGGCCGCACATGTTGCTTGCCCGAGTCATTATATTTCTTTTCTTTTTTTTTATACTTTAAGTTCTAGGGTACATGAGCACAACGTGCAGATTTGTTACATAGGTATATATGTGCTGTGTTGGTTTGCTGTACCCATTAACTCATCATTTACATTAGATATTTCTCCTAATGCTATCCTTCCCCCAACCTCCCACCCCACAGGCCCCGGTGTGTGATGTTCCCCACCCTGTGTCCAAGTGTACTCATTGTTCAATTCCCACCTATGAGTGAGAACATGCGGTGTTTGGTTGTCTGACAGGTCATTATATTTCTTAAATGATAAATGACCCTAATCTTTGCCTTTTCCTATATATCTGATGGAGTTAATGATTATTTCTCTGTAGTCTATAACTAGAGGTACTCTTGCACACAAACTTTGATATGGTTTTGCATGTACTGAATCTTCACCATCTATATTAACTGTGAACTGAAACACTGCATTGGAGAAGTCTGACAGAACCTCTCTGAAAAACCCTTCCTAAGCCATAGGCCTCTGCCTATAGTCCTCAGTGGGACTTCTGAATAAAACTCACTTTATTTTTTAAAAGCTTGATTCTTTTCTTTACTTGACAGTCTCTGTCATAAATTTCAGCCTTAAATCAAATGTCTCACTGCTGTCCCTTACAGCATTGTGTTGTAGTGAAAATGAAGACAAAACAAACTAGATTTCTTCAGTGGAGTTATGCAGAGGTTTATATCTTGGGGTTTGATGGTGGTTTATATCCCAGAGAGCCCTAGAGGCATGCCTGCATGATTTGGGGAACTTGGACTTAGAGTGGATCTTCCCAATTATTTCGACACTCACACCTCTTTCATTAATTCTTACCCCTTATTCCAATGCTTCATGTAGCCAGTTTTGAAATATTTTGCTATAAAACTGTATTCATTAATTAACAAATTTATCTTTAATATTGATCAAGGCACTGCTATGGAGCTTTGACTAAATCTCTTGATCTCCATAAGCCTTAGTGTCATTATTTATGAGAAGAGAGCAATAGGATCAACCTTACTGGGTAATTTAGTTATAGCAGGATCCGAAGTCTTGTTCATCCCTAGGGATCAGAAAATGTCAAGCACATGTGTTTGAAGGCCTGATAGGATAGGCCTTCAAACACTGAAAGTTTGATAGGCAATGAGGCTTGCAAGCCTCCTCGGCTAGCACCCCTCCTCCCTCAGGACCAGGTGAGACAAATCTGCAGTCACAAAGACTTGGTCCTGGCGAAGGAGGTGTAATTCCCAGTGTGGTGTGGTGTCATGTTTGTCCCATGGCTTTGCCTTCCATGGCCAGGTCTGATCAAGTCATAGAGATGAAGGGAGAGGTGGAGGGGAAGTGGACTCTAAATACCAGCAGAAAGAACTGCTTCGCTGAAAACTTTCAGATAGGCAGCAACAGCAGTATTGGGTATCCCACTGATAGAGTATCGAGATACATGTGTTCTCCACATCTTTGTCAAAGCCCATTTGACTGCTCGGCACCCCAAAGCCTCCAGTGCCTGGTGGCTGTTCCTGGGGGGAAGTGGAAAGTAGCAGAGGTGTTCACTGGGGCAGACATGCTGGAGCGTGAGGTAGTGACCAGCAGAGGAAGGTAGAACAGAAGAAAAGAAATGGCAGAGTTGATAGGACTTGAACACCTGTGAGACATCCCCTGGGACTCCCAGAAATATCTGGGGGCACCTGTAGTCAGGATTGTGGTCCTGCACTAACAGGTGGGATCAGGATTCAGTGAAACTTGGATCTCAAGGAATAGGAGCAACACAGGAATAACTTTGAGCATGGGGCTGGCCATATAGTAGTAGGTGTTTAACTTATGGAAGATACTAACTCAGAGAATATCCACAGGAACTGTGACTGGTTAGTCACCTTACTTGTTAACCTAGTTCACCCTCCTTGTTTAATGATATCACCTTGTGAGACTGAGTTGAGTGTTAAGTTTCCATTAGCTTTTTGGAAACATTGCAAATTATTCCAGGACTCTGGTTTCTACGTTAATGGACTCCTGAGTGGGGTCTGGGGTCCAGGGTCTTCAGGTCCGAGACCATAAAGACTATGAATAGGGTAGGATGTGAACAGGATAAAGTATTGTCCCTCATGTATTCTGCCGCAGGCCAAGAAGTGATTCATGGGAAACACCAAACCCATGTGTGCTGGCCATTTTAAGTGTTTGTTTATTTGCTTGGCAGTGGAGCCAGGGACCCTTGAGGCCCTGTGAGTTCCAGGGATACATAAAAATATCTAAGAACTTCTGGATTAGGAACATAAAGTTGAGGAAAAAAAATAAGAGCATATGTTAGAAACATATTTGTGGGCTGTACGTGCTATTCTTGGGCTCCTAAAAAAAACTGAAATGCTACAATTTGAAGTATTCATTACTAGATTGATCAACACATGTGAGGATGTGTTAAAAGAAATAGTCCTGCTGAGGAAGGTGAGACACTCTAATTTTTCCATGTATCTCAACTTTCTATAATCATGATAATTTTTGTTGCTTTAGTGTTTAGATAAACCTCTCTGTGCACACACACACACACACACTCAAGGTTTTGGTGCTCAAATGGAGTCCAATCTATGGTTTAAGATGTTAAGAATCCTGTAAGAGAAGCCTGTATGCACTGCCCACTATTGAGGGATTAAGCCAGGGAACCTGACAGCAATTTGGAGGTAAGGAGGGTAGGGAAGAACAAGGAGCTGGGAAAGGGCAGAGCTGGAAGAGGCAGGTTCAACCACTATTGGCAAGATATAATATTTCAATGATTTCAGGGGCTTGACGGAAGTGGTGGAGATCCCTTCTTTATTCTTACCTCCACCCTATACTCTTTCTTGTCTTTTTCCTTAGCATGTAATTTATTAAGAAAGGAAAGTAACCATTTACATTTTAATCAGGAATTATTAGACATTATATTTCCTCTCTCAATGCCTCCATATAATTTCATAATTTAGAAAATGAACATTCCATTGTTAGAATATCAAGTATAACTCCGTAATTGATTTTCTTATTTTGTCAAAATAAGAAATAAGAGTAACAATAACATTTGATTTGAGTTTATGATGTAGCAGACATTGTACTAAGCTCTTTATATACATAATTTACCTTAATATTTGTAACAAGCTTATGCAGTAGATATTATTATGCTGATTTTACAGATGAGGCAACTGAACTTCTCTATCAGATAAAATACTTCAGCTTCAATCAGAAAACCCAAGTCAAAGTAACTTCAATTACTTGGTCTAAGGTATTTTGTTAGAGCAGCAGGAGTGTACTGACACTGTCTTGGTTCGTTTCGTGTTGCTGTAGAGAAATACCCAAGGCCAGGTAATTTATAAAGAGATTTATTTAGCTCACATTTCTGCAGGCTGTACCATCTGCTGGGCTTCTGATGAGGGCTTTTCTGCTGCATCAAAACATGACATAAAAGGTCAAAGGGGAAGTGGGCACATGTGAAGAGGAACCAAACCTGAAGAGTGTCCTGGTTTTATAACAGTCCACTCTTGTGGGAACTTATCCATTCACCCAAGACCCAATCCAGTCTCACGAGAACAAGAACAGCACCAAGCCATCCATGAGGAATCCAACCTCATGACCCAAACACCTTCCAGTAGGCCCCGCCTCCCAACACCACCACACTGGGGATCTGATTTCAACATGAGATTTGGTGGGATAACAAACCATATCCACACCACAGCAGACACCTACTCAGAGACAGTGGTATCTCAAACCACTGTTGGAGCAGTGATGAAGGTGGGAAGGCATCAGATATGGGTAACATTTTAGAAGTAGAGGCAACAAAATTGCTGATAAATTGTACATTTAGTTTAGTTTAGTTAAAATTTTATTTGACTGTACCCAAAAGAATGAGATAGATGTTAATTTCTCCCTTAAGTCAGCATCTGTGTAGGAGGTCCAGGGCTAGTGGGGCATACTATATTGTTATCAATTTTGCCATTCTTCTTTCCAAGTTCTTCATTTTGGAAAAGGAATGTCTATTCTATGCCTTTCCCACTATTGTACTTTGGGAGCAAATAACTTGTCTTGTTTCACAGGTTCACAGCTGGAGAGAATTTTTGCCTCAGAATGAATCATACCTTGAGTCTCACCCATATCTGATTTAGCTAATATTTAGATCAGTTTTTGGGCTTAGAGTTGATGCTGGAATAGGTTAAGGCTTTTGGAGCTGCTGAGATGGAGTGAATGTATACTACATATGAGAAGGACTTGAATTTTGGGGGTCCAGAAGGCAGAATGTTATGCATTGAATTATGTTCCCCCAAATTCTTATGTTGGAGCCCTAAACCCAAATATAACTGTACTTAGAGATAAGCCCTGTAAGGAGGAAATTAAGGTTAAATGAGATTATAAGGGTGGGGTTCTAGTCCCATAGAACTGGTGTCCTTATAAAACGAGGGAGAGAACCATGTGATGTGTCCATGCAGAGGGAAAAGGTCATGTGAAGACACAGCAATTTAAAAGGTGGCCATCTGCAAACCAAGGAGAGAGGCTTGAGGACAAACCAAACCAGCTGACACCTTGATCTCAGCCGTCCAGACTTTAGAACTGTGAGAAAATAAATTTCTGTTGTTTAAGCCTTCCAGTCTGTGGCATTTTGTTATGACAGCCCTAGGAAACGAACGCAGATTTTGCCTCTCACCCTCAAATCAGCCCTTTATTGCCTTGTTTGTGGCACTGGAGCTAGACCCTGTTGGCGTTTCTTCTTTGCCAGTTGGAATGGTATTAGTTTTGTCAGTAGATGGTGTAGGACGATACTGCAGGAATAAGGAGTTTTTCTTCTTAGTTACAGGGCTCTTTCTTTTCCTCATGTTCCTATAAGATAACTCACTCAACTTTTCTGCCTCAGTGGCTGTAGCCACAAGCCACATCCTCTCCAATAAGTTCTAGACCCCCTCTTTCAAGTTTCTTCCTTTCTTGGGAACCCTAGTTCAGCCCTAAGGTATTCTTTAGAATTATTTTTTTATCCCCTCATAGTTCTGAATCCCTTATAAATAGTAATTATTTATATTACACTTTGCCTATTCAAATTCTATCTCCTGACTGGATCCTGTTTGGTACACACGCTAACAGCTTACTCTTAGACTTAATAGGATGAGACCCTCATCCCTGGAGTTCAAGGTAGTATCTGTGCAAAGATAGAAGAAGGGGCTGGGTGCAGTGGCTCATGCCTGTAATCCCAGCACTTTGGGAGGCCGAGGCTGGCAGACCACTTGAGGTCAGGAGATCAAGACCAGCCTGGCCAACATTGTGAAACCCTGTCTCTACTAAAAATACAAAAAAAGTAGTGAGGCATGGTGGTGCATGGCTGTAATCCCGGGTACCAGGAAGACTGAGTCATGAGAATCATTTGAACCCAGGTGGCAGAGGTTGCAGTGACCTGAGATTGGGCCATTGCACTCCAGCCTGGGTGACAGAGTGAGAATCTGTCTAAAATAACAATCACAGTAATAATAACAATAATAATAGATAGAGGAAGGGATGAAGAAGAGACAAAAAGTGGTCCCTTGACACTTTTGTTTACATCCAGTTGGCCAAGCAAGCCACAAGGACACATGTAGCTGCAAGGAAGGCTGAGAAATGTAATCTTTACTGTGGGTGAACATGTACCCAATAAAATGATCGTACTGTGGAAGAAGACAGCAATGAACACTGGAGACAAACTGTAGTCCCTACCACGTGAGTTAGAAGTGAAATCAAGGAATCAAGGATAACTGCCAGATTTTTGCATAAGCAAAAAGTAAATGATGGTGCCATTTACTATGATGAGTAAAACTGGGATCTGAGCAGGTTTTGGAATAGAGGTGGATAGAGAAAAATCTGGGAGGGGGTTGTTTTGCCATATTGAAATTGATGTTCTCATTAGAAATTTGAGCTAAGCCATCAATCATAGAAAACTGGAACTCAGGGGGAGTCATCAGCATACATGTTGCATTTAAAGTGCTATGATTGGATAAGGTCACCTAGAGAAAGAGTACAAAAAGAGAAAAAAACAGAGGACACAGTCTGAGGCTCCAACATTTAGAAGGCAGATAGAAGAGAGAGCCAGCAAAAAGGCTAAGAGGAAGTGACCATTGGTATTTGATGATGATATTAAAGATTATTATTTTTTGAGATGTTATAATGATAGTGTGCTTACATCTCTTATAAAAGAGTCCTTATTTAGAGATACATACTGAAATATTTATAGATGAAATATGTTTGGGACTTATAAATAATTTGGGAGGGAAAGCAGATAAGGGCTAGAGAAAACAAAAAGGGTCATGAGTTGAAGCTAGGTCATGGGAATGTGGGAATTTATTATACTTTTCTGAATGCTTTTATTACATTAAAAATATTCCATGATATAAAAGTAAAATAGAAAAAGAAATGTGTAACCACTCAAGTAGGATGACCTCCAGGATATTGTAGTGTCATGAAACCTAGTGAAGAATGTGTTTCCCAGAGGAGACAGTGGTCAATGTCTAGTGCTGCTGAGGGCAAGCAGGATTTGGACAGAGAATTGATCATTGGATTTGACAAAGCAGGTGTCATTGATGATCTTGCTAAGAGTCATTCAGTGGACTGATGAGGACAAAGCTTGGTGGGAGGGAGTTGTATAAAGAATGGATAGTGAGGGAGTAGAAGGGGAAAGATAGATGACTTTTCTGCTCTAGAGGAGAACAGAGAAATTGAGAGACAGCTACGGAGGGGCATGGAGTCAAGGAATTTATTTAAATAAGTCACATTAAGGCATAGAAGTATGTTGATTGCAGTGAGGCAGCAAGGAGGAAATTGATGCTGTGGCAGCAAGATCTTGAGTAAGGAGAGCTCATTGGATGGACAGCACTAGGACAGGGGCTGGTCTTGCAGAGGATCCGGGTCTTTCTTCCTCTGTATCAGGTGAGAGGACAAAATTTGTGGGTCTGGACACAGGTTTCTGGAGTTTGGCGGTGGGAAGATGAGGTAGTTCTCACCTGATTGTAAGTATTTTTTCAGTGAAGTGTGAAATGTGGTCACAAGCTAAAAGCAAACAAAGAAGGTTTTCAGGGGTTTGAGAAGGGAGCAGAAGGTGCCAAATAGTCTCCTGGAAGAGAGGGGACTGGATCTACCAGGGAAATGTAGCATCCATTAGGAATTGTCATGAATTCAAAGAGAAAAACAAGCAGTAAGATTGTTTGATTGACATCATCTGGTTTGCTCCCGTGACGCGCGGGGCAGGCTGAAGGAGGCAGACAGTTGCATTTAATCGGGGGTGGAGTTTTACCAGGTGAATCTAGTGGAGGGAGAGAAGAAGCAGATTGTAGGAAAGGGGCTAAAGGACCACAGGCTCTAAGCAAGGGAAGAGAGAACCGAGTGAGCAGCTGTTTGTTTGGCGTGGTGTGTGTACAGGGGAGTAGAGGACATGGTGAGTTTGTGTGCAGTGTAGCTGGGTGGGGGAATTGAGTGAGCGAATCAGGAGGTGAGGAGATGGTGGCCAGGAATGAGAAGGACTGGCTAGATAGAGTGGCTCAAGCCTATAATCCCAGAACTTTAAGGGGCCAAGGCAGGAGGATTGCTTGAACTCAGGAGATTGAGACCAGCCTGAGCAACATAGTAAGACACTGTCTGGAAAAAAAAAAAAAAAGAATAAGCAGGATTTTTGGAATAGAGACTTTAGAGATACTGTGATTTATTGGTGAAGACAGTCCAGGCAGGCTGTGCCCATGGGGACAGATGGCTGAAGTGGGTGGAGAAAAGTGATCACTAGAGTAAGAGGCCAAGAAATGAAGAAGCTGCATTTCTGTTCCGTTTTTCCCCCACCAAGTATCAAGCGCAGGGCTCTACCTCCAACTGGTTCTTGAGAATTGCTGACTAAATTTTGGGCACGAGGCCAGGCACAGAGAGAACAGGGAGCAGAAATGAGATTTAGGAACGTGTGTGGAGGGGAGGGAGAGGAGAAGTAAGAGACAAGAGCTATCTCTAAATGATCTCCCATCCCCTTGGGTCTGCCTAGAATGCTCCGATTTGTGGAGGTTGACATACTGTAATGGTGCAATCTTAGAATGACATGTTTGACTCAATTCAATTTGACCATTTATTGAGCATTACGTTTAGAATGGCAGGCTAGGTGCTAAGAGTCCCTAGGGAAGCTATAGTCTAGTTGGATAGAGGTCATAAAGCATGCCTAAAAATGTCAGGTAGCTTCTGCTACAAGTCAAATAGTAAATAATTAGCTTTGCCTCCTCTGGGTCAGTGAATCAAATCCCTTGAAATGTTTGTTTGAAATTGTGGACTCTCAGGAAGGCCTGGTTTTTTTTTCATTACACTTTAAGTTCTAGGGTATATGTGCACAACGTGCAGGTTTGTTACATATGTATACATGAGCTATGTTAGTGTGCTGCACCCATTAACTTGTCATTTACATTAGGTATATCTCCTAATGCTATCCATCCCCCCTCTCCCCCCTCCCCACAACAGGCCCTGGTGTGTGATGTTCCCCTTCCTGTGTCCAGGTGATCTCATTGTTCAATTCCCAACTATGAGTGAGAACATGTGGTATTTGGTTTTCTATTCTTGCAATAGTTTGCTGAGAATGATGGTTTCCAGCTGCATCCATGTCCCTACAAAGGACACAAACTCATCCTTTTTTATGGCTGCATAGTATTCTATGGTGTATATGTGCCACATTTTCTTAATCCAGTCTGTCACTGATGGACATTTGGGTTGATTCCAAGTCTTTGCTATTGTGAATAGTGCCACAATAAACATATGTGTGCATGTGTCTTTATAGCAGCATGACTTATAATCCTTTGGGTATAAACCTGATTTTTTAATGATTGCCATTCTAACTGGTGTGAGATGGTATCTCATTGTGGTTTTGATTTGCATTTCTCTGATGGCAAGTGATGATGAGCATTTTTTCATGTGTCTTTTGGCTGCATGAATGTTTTCTTTTGAGAAGTGTCTTCATATCCTTTGCCCACTTTTTGATGAGGTTGTTTGTTTTTTTCTCATAAATTTGATTGAGTTCTTTATAGGTTCTGGATATTAGCCCTTTGTCAGATGAGTAGATTGCAAAAATTTTCTCCCGTTCTATAGGTTGTCTGTTCACTCTGATGGTAGTTTCTTTTGCTGTGCAGAAGCTCTTTAGTTTAATTAGATCCATTTGTCAATTTTGGCTTTTGTTGCCATTGCTTCTGGTGTTTTAGACATGAAGTCCTTGCCCATGCCTATGTCCTGAATGGTATTACCTAAGTTTCTTCTAGAGTTTTTATGGTTTTAGGTCTAACATTTAAGTCTCTAATCCATCTTGAATTAATTTTCATATAAGGAGTAAGGAAAGGATCTAGTTTCAGCTTTCTACTTATGGCTAGCCAATTTTCCTGGCACCATTTATTAAATAGGGAATCTTTTCCCCATTTCTTGTTTTTGTCAGGTTTGTCAAAGATCAGATGGTTGTAGATGTGTGGTATTACTTCTGAGGGCTCTGTTCTGTTCCCTTGGTCTATATCTCTGTTTTGGTAACAGTACCATGCTGTTTTGGTTACTGTAGCCTTGTAGTATAGTTTGAAGTCAGGTAGCATGATGCCTCCAGCTTTGTTCTTTTGGCTTAGGATTGTCTTGGCAATGTGGGGTCTTTTTTGGTTCCATATGAAGTTTAAAGCAGTATTTCCAATTCTGTGAAGAAAGTCATTGGTAGCTTCATGAGGATGGCATTGAATCTATAAATTACCTTGGGAAGTATGGTCATTTTCACAATATTGATTCTTCCTGTCCATGAGCATGGTATGTTCTTCCATTTGTTTGTGTCCTCTTTTATTTCACTGGTCAGTGGTTTGTAGTTCTCCTTGAAGAGGTCCTTTACATCCCTTGTAAGTTGGATTCCTAGGTATTTTATTCTCTTTGAAGCAATTGTGAATGGGAGTTCATTCATAATTTGGCTCTCTGTTTGTCTGTTACTGGTGTATAAGAATGCTTGTGATTTTTGCACATTGATTTTTGTATCCTGAGACTTTGCTGAAGTTGCTTATCAGCTTAAGGAGATTTTGGGCTGAGACAATGGGGTTTTCTAAATGTACAATCATGTCATCTGCAAACAGGGACAATTTGACTTCTTCTTTTCCTAACTGAATACAATTTACTTCTTTCTCTTGCCTGATTGCCCTAGCCAGAACTTCCAACACTATGTTGAATAGCCGTGGTGAGAGAGGGCATCCCTGTCTTGTGCCAGTTTTCAAAGGGAATGCTTCCAGTTTTTGCCCATTCAGTATGATATTGGCTGTGGGTTTGTCATAAATAGCTCTTATTATTTTGAGATACGTTCCATCAACACCAAATTTATTGAGAGTTTTTAGCATGAAGGGCTGTTGAATTTTGTCAAAGGCCTTTTCTGCATCTATTGAGATAATCATGTGGTTTTTTAATACGATGTGGAACTGAGACTGAGGAGGCCACAAATTAGAAACTTGCAAAGTGAGAGAGTTGGATTATATATTTGGTAATTATCCTTTGTGCCCCCTCTCCCCCACAATATTTTCCTGAAATGTTTCTCAAACCATGCAGTATTAGTGTTTTCCAGAGAAACCAAACCAAAAGGACACATGCACACGCACACACACACGCACTTGGGGCCTGATCTATTTAATTTAATAAATTGCTCATGTGGTGGGGGCTAGCAAGTTAAAAAACCATAGGGCAGGCTGGTAAGCTGGAAATCCAAGGAAGAGTTTGTGAAAGGAAATTAAATTTGGGGATCCCAAACTCATTTGGCCAAAGGGAAAAGCCAAGCTGGGAACTGGGTCTTGCAAACCTTCCTCCACCTATTGGTTCCCAAATAAGATGGCTACAAGATGAAAAGCTACTCACCTGCCCCATATTTTGCCCACAAGGAAATTGCTAGTGAGCTGTTCAACCTTCACCATGGCAATTCAAATTGATAGCTTACAGGGGCAGTCACCCTGGCTTGCCAGACACAAATGCATATCTGATTTTTCCCCTACCCCATTTTGTCTGTGTTATCTTATGTAGAACGCAGATTCCCCCCATTTTTCCTCTGCCCCTTTTGTTTATGTGAAAACTATGTGCTTCTCAATATCCCTGCCCTTTGCCCTTTCCCCTTTCCCCTTTAAATATGGAGCTCTCAAAATCATCTTCAGAGAAAGGCATAGACCTGTCTTCTAGGCACGTCCTTAACTTTGGCAAATAAATCTCCAAAAATGATTGAGACTTGTCTCATCATTTTCTTCAATTGACAAGTTGATGTTGTAGTCTTGAGTTGAAATTCTGCAGGCAACAGATTTGAAACTCAGGCAGGGTTTCCATGTTGAGTCTTGAGAATTTTTTCTACTTTTGGGGAACCTCAGTCTTTGCTCTTAATCAAGGATTACGAAGTCTAATCTGCTTTACTCAAAGTTTACTGATTTAAATATTAATCTCATCTTAAAAATACCTTCATAGCAACATCTACGCTGGTGTTTGACCAAACAATTGGGCCTAGACAAAGTGACACATACAATTAACCATCACACCTGCCTATAAGATAATCAACATTATGGGAGTCTAAACTCATCAGAGTCCTCTGCGAAATTTTCATTCTATCTAGAGTCTAATTTTTGTGTCCATGCCTTTTCTGAAGTACTAGACTTTAGGCTCCTTTCTGGAGTTTCTTTAAGGCAGTTTACATTGCCTTTATATCCATTGCAGTGCCTTACGCCAGTCCCCAAGTGCCAGTAAGTGAGAAGGGAGTGAGGATAAAAATAAGAGTACAGGCTCCAGAACCAGATAGTCTTGAATTCAAAGTAATTTTAAGCAGTTAATTAAGTGTTCCAGCCCTGTGTCCTCAAATATAAAATGAGAACAATCATACACACACACACACACACACACACATATATAGGATTATAGATTTGTTGGAAGGAGAGGCTCTATTTATAATTCATTTTCTATCCTCCCCCAAAACAGCAGAATTTGCTGTGTGTTAGCAGGTCCTGTGCTAAGCACTTCACACACAGGAACTCACTCAGCCTTCAGAACAACCCCGCTGTGCACTACACCACAATTTCATGGGGAGCAAAGGGGCTCAGAGCATCTCTTAGTCAGTTGGGCTGCTGTAACAAAATACCATAGACTGGGTGGAATAGAAACAACAGAAATTTATTTTGCACAGATGTAGAGGCTAGAAGTCTGAAATCCTATGGGAGTTCTCTGCGGTCATTTTTATTAGAGCACTAATCCCTTTCACGAGTGCTCTGCTCTCATGAACTGATCACCTCCCAAAGCCCCACCTCCTAATACCATCACTTTGTGGGTGAGGATTTCAACAGATGAATTATTGGGGCACACAAACATTCAGTCTACAGCAGAGAGGGCAAGTCATGTATGTGTGGACATGGAGCTGGGAATGATGACATACATTAGAGCCCAGGTTGGCCTGTAGCTCATGCCCACGTGACCCTCTGTAGAATGCCTTGGCATTTTTTCCATGGTTCCCTCTGCCACAAAGGTCCTCCCTTCATCTGGGGCACCTACTTCTCTTCCAGAGTCAGTTCCTGCCCCACCGTCCCTCAGAAGCGTTTTCTGATGTGCTCTCCCTTGGGAGGAACTGACCAGGGCAAGCCAAGACAGCAGTGCTAGTTGTGCCCTGGACCAAGAAAGGAGTGGGATGGAAATTCAGCTACTGTTCCTAGCAACTGGTGAGTCCTTGCCCCGGGCTGTGGCTAACCATGAAAGGAAAACCTTACTGTAATCCTAACACCCAGAAGGGTCAGCCTTCACGAAGAGGCACTTGTAGGTGGTGGCTGGGCCCTGGGACTGGCCATTCCCTCCTCCATGCCCTGCCAGCGCAAGTGCTCAGGAACATTCACCTCCTGCCTATCTCTACCAGTGGTGATCCTCTGCAGTGCAGGAGCCATGTCTTAGGTGTCGTTGTATACTTCTTGTCCAGGGCAGGGACTGGCACACTTCTGCTTAGGGTTTGTTGGCAAATGGATAGAGGGAAGAATGAAGGAAAGGGGAAAACCAGGTGTATTTCTTAAAGTTGGCAAGGTGATTCAATTCCTTTCTTCATCCATATGACAGATATTTATTGAGCACTTTCTATGTGGCAGTCACAATTTAGACAATGGGGTTACTGATACTTAAGGTGTTCTGGTTCTGGCACATGAGAAGCTGATTTATTATTTTTCTACCATGTTATACAGTGAGGAAAGCAACAGTCTTGTATCAAGCTGGTTCTTTAAAATACCCTACTAGGTTTCCTGGGGTTTCATGCTTCTAGGCTCCTGATTACTTAACACATTCAAAACAGAAGAATATTTTTATATGCACCAGGAGAAGAAATTGAAAAACACTGACATCCCTGGAAAGTGGGAAATCCAGATTTCACAATGTCTTCTCCACTGCCACATGTTTCCCGTTTGTTTGTTTTTCCAAAGCACCCATTGCACCCCACCAGGATGGAGCTCAGGCTGGCCTCCAGGCAGGGCTCTTTTCCACAGCATCTGCCCCTCCCCACCAGAGCAGAGGGCAGTGCTAACTGCACTCGGGACTGTCATCCAGAGGAGCATCTCTGAGAAGCAAAGTGAATTGTCTGGTCTGGGCAGTTCCTAAGTGGATGAATGACTAATAACCCTTGGTTCCTAATGACCTGGAAGAAATAATGCAATTTCCTGGGTTCTGTGGAATTCTGGAATCTCCAGCTATTAAAACCACTGCAAAGTACTCTTAGATACTAAATGCATGGTGCATTTCATGATGTTGTTTTCTCGGGCCATCAGCTCGTGCGTATTTGATTGCTCATACTTGCTTTAAGAAGCACTTACGGCCCCTATCTTCAGCTCTGTTAAATGGAGAAAATGCCAGATAAACTAAGGCAATAGTGGCGTCAAATTAATGTGAGCATCATGTAAATGCTCATGAATGCCAAGAGGAGCCCATAGTTTCTGCTAGTAACAGAAAGTCCCTAACATGAGGAAGATATATTTATCACGTCAAAGGGATCTATTGTTGGTATCCCTAGTATTGGCTAATGGTAAAAAGGGTGCATAGTTATTTAGCATCTTGGAAATACAAGTTTCTCATCATTTAGGTGTTTTCAAATAGGACAATAACAAATGCAAAGGGTCGTTGCAATGGCTATATGAGATCTGTGTGAGGTGCCTAGCACAGGACTGGCACCTGGATTAAGCCCAGGACCTGACTGTTGGAGCATTTGAACATAGTGAACATGTGCTCCTCATAGAGCTAGAAGCTCACTAGGGTAACCCACCCTTCAGATCACAGGGTCCTGGGAATGTGTTCTGAATATTTAAAGCAGGGAAGGTTTACTCAGGTGATAGAAGGGCTGAGAGACAAGCAGGAGACTGAGATAACACAGAGTTTAACACAGCAAGAAGCTATCACTATGCCTGGGCTGCAGAGATACAGGGAGGAGACAGCTTTCCCCAAGCCTGGGAGTCACACAGCAGAAGCTGGGGCCACACAGAACACACAGTTGCCATCAGAAATGCCACCTGCAGAACAGCTGGGGAGTGATATGGTTAAGGCTTTGTGTCCCCACCCAAATCTCATCTTGAATTACAATCCCCATACTCCCCACGTGTCAAGGGAGAGACCAGGTGGAGGTAATTGAATCATAGGAATGGTTCCCCCATGCTGTTCTCACGATAGTGAATGAGTTTTCATGAGATCTGATGGTTTTATAAGGGGCTCTTCCCTCTTTTTTATAAGGGGCTCTTTCCCTCACTTCTCTCTCCTGCCGCCTCGTGAAAAAGGTACCTGCTTACCCTTCGCCTTCCACCATGTTTGTACGTTTTCTGAAACTTCCCCAACCATATGGAACTATAAGTTAGTTAAACCCCTTTCCATTATAAATTACCCAGTCTCAGGAAGTTCTTTATAGCAGTGTGAGAACGGACTAATACAGGGAGAAATGCTCTGGCTTTTTTCTCCTTTTCTTTCCACCTTCCTACCTCCCAACAGTGCCAAATCCAGCCAGAAGCTGGGCTGATACGGGAGTCTGAGCTTTAAGGGTGAGCCCTCACTGAACCCTATAGACAGTAGAGCAGGGGAGAGGTGAGGAAGGGAACTGGACCCACCCAGTGGGCCCGTGAGCCTGGGCAGTCAAGGTACCAGATGAAATTATCTGGCTTGGAGGTCTTCATCTGGGGTGACGTTTTATTTCCAACCTATCTCCTCTCCTCCCGTCCTTGTCCCCAACCTTCCTCATGCCTATTTTCCAAATTCTCTTGAGTCTTCTGCTCCTGCTGGGTCATCTCCTGTCCACAGGTGGGAAAGAAGGAAAGACACCAGCCCCACTGCAGCCACCATCGCATTGCTAGATGGCCGAGCATGTGCCTGCACTGAGCCATGCCCAGAGGGCAGCCAGGTGATGCTGTTGCTCCTGCCTAGCATGTGCTCTGCCCAGTGCTCGGCAGACCTCCCTGGCAGGCGCTGTAGCTGTGCCGCAGTGCTCTGGCCCTGAGCCTGGCCACCACATGTATTATCAGGGAAGACCCTCTCCTTGAATCACCTACATTAGTGCTTAAAGCTCTGGCTTCAAACTCAATCTCAACCCAGGGTAGGTGGAGAATAGAACTTTCTTTAGGATTTTTTGATAGCTCACTTGCCATTTTTTTTCAAGAAGTCCTTCTTCCCTGACCTGCTGTGTGAAACTTACTGTTTGCAAACTCCTTCTTACATTCTATTAGTGACACTAACCCAGAGCCTAGATTAGGGAAAAGCTGCATGCATAAGGGGAAAAAGTAACGACAAACGTAGTTTATTCTCCCCACTACGGCGCATCCTGTCAATGGAATATAGGAATATAATTCAATCATTAAAACATTCATGCCTATGTGGCAAAACGTTGTGTTACAGTGTAAATGGGAAAAATGCAGGACGCAAATTTATGTCAAATGAAGTAACAAATGAGCAAGCAATGGCTTAGAAAACTGTCTGGAAGAGAATGCACCAAAAGCTTGTCTTTTGGGAGATGGTACTACGATTGATTTTCATGCGAAGAGATTAAGTTTACTCCAGAGATCCCTTGAGTTCTAGAACTGGTCTTACTTATCTTTGTATCTTTCTTCCTTCCTCATCCCCAGAGCCTTGTACACTCAATATGCAAGAAGCACTAGAAGTGCCCATGGTGTGTTTCCAAGACCCTACACCAGCCTGGCTGAAACAGGACCAGATCATCTCTCACATCTCCATCTTAAGTTCTTGTTGTCTACCTGCTTCCTGGAGCTAGGGCTACAGAGGGGGGAGTGAAGAAGGACTCGGCTGCCCAGACTGGAGAAACCACAGAATCCAGGGAGCCAGCCTCAAGGTCTAGTCAAGCAGTGCTCAGACTCACTGCCAGGATTTAGAAGAAAGCAGAAGGGGATGATGAGGAATTGCAGATTTGAAACTAAGCTGGAGAGTTTAGAGTCTCTTCTGTACCATGAGTTTTGTGGAGGCTCTAATTCTGTGGTGTTTTTCCAGAATGCTATGTTCTTGGTCACTAATTTGCCTTACGTGACTTGACCAATTAGCACCCTCAGGATGGGAAAGGCCTTACACGAGCAGGAGGAAATTTTAGGGGTCTGGAAAAAGGTGGGCTGAGACAAAGAGAAGGCTCTGATAGGGGAGTGAAGACTGTCAATGTAACTTTGGCTCCCTTCTCCATGTTTATGCTGTCAGCAGAAAAATCAAACTCTGCAAAACATTTCAAAGAGGTTTATTCTGAGTGGATGGTAATGCTCACTCCAGCTTCAGCACCTCTCCAGAGAGCTGACACTGCTTGGGAAGCTAAATTGTTCTTTTTGAAGGGAGAATTACATATGACAGACTGAAAATCGAAACAAACTAAAAAGGATGCAAGCTCACTATGAATTAGTTAAGCCTATTGCATGTTTTACGGCAAGTTTATAACTTTCTCCCTGAATTTTGGGTTCCCTTGGTTGGGGAAGGTAGATGTGGATGAGTTCCCTAGGGCTACCATAACAAAGTACTGCAAACTTGATGGCTGAAATTAAAGCAACAGAAATTCATTCTCTCACAGTTCTGGAGGGCAGAAGTCAGAAATCAGGATGCCAGCAGGGTCACGCTCCCTCTGAAGGCTCTAGGTGGAGTTTTTCATTGCTTTACCAGTTCTAATGGCTCCAGGTGTTCCTTGGCTTGTGGCTGCATCAGTCGAATCATTTTACATGGCCTTCTCCCCTGTGTGAGTTTGTTGACACTCCTTTGTCGTCTCTCTTACAAGGATACACGTAATTGCGTTTTCGGCTCACCTGGATAATGAAAAATAAACTCCTTGCCTCAAGATCCTTAATTAACCACCATTTGTGCCTCATAAGATCACATTTACAGAATCCATGATTTGAATATGGGCATGTCTTTGGTGCCAATGTTTAGCTCACTGCACCAGGTAATTCTTTTCTCTGTTTGTCTTGTCACAGAGCAGGCTCTCCTACACATAAAGTTGGTTGCTTTCTAAATTCCATGGGTTTTCAGGTTTGTTTCCATTCTTCCCCTTTCTTTCTTTTTTTTTTTGAGATGGAGTTTCACTCTTGTTGCTCAGGCTGGAGTTTAATGGTGCAATCTCAGCTCACCACAACTTCCACCTCCCAGGTTCAAAGGATTCTCCTGCCTCAGCCTCCCAAGTAGCTGGGATTATAGGCACTCACCACCACACCCAGCTAAGTTTTGTATTTTTAGTAGAGATAGGGTTTCACCATGTTGGCCAGGCTGGTCTTGAACTCCTGACCTCGTGATCAGTCCACTTTGGCCTCCCAAAGTGCTGGGATTACAGGCGTGAGCCTCCGTGCCCAGCCTGTTCTTCCACTTCCTTAATGACCTAAATAGAAACGTGATTCACGTTGACTTCTTCCTTTGCATTTAATCTTGCACTATGAAAACAAACTACTATCTCTGATGCCTCTTAGCAAGTTAATAGTGCTTCTGATCTTTTGAAAATCACAGGTTTGTGTTTACAAGAACATATCCTCTAGACTCAAGCTTATGTCTCTAAAAGTCTAACTAAAGGCCTTGTGGCTGGTACATTACTATAATCAGCAAGAAACTGGTCCTGATTCTCTTAAACTCACTTTGTTCAACTGAAAACAAACTTGGAAGTCTCCTACAAAACTGGAGGTGATTTTCATCTCTTGATTACTTCTGCAGGCCTTTGAAAGTTCCAGAGAAGTTCTCCGTGTGCTACATATGTTAAACACGCTTCCATGTTTTCCTTTAAATCATCAAGAGCAGCACATAGGATAATGTGTTTATTCCTTTCTCTGCTCCCTAGGATTATCTTCTTTTTAAAGTCATCGACCTTTTCCCTGTCTACTCTAAATGAATGATTTCATGCTCCATCCTGACAAATCTGGTTAAAATGACATTGCATCTCTTTATATTATCTGTCCAAATTGTACAAAGAAAGAGTGTCTAATGGGCACTCTCCAACAAAGTTACTGCCTATGGAGTGCTTAGAGATCCCAGGCTGTCCTAAAAATCAAAGAAAGTATTGAATAAGTTTCTCCTTTCTCTGAGGTTTACAGATTCAGAAGCAGGGGGTAGGGAGAAAGCACTTCCCTCATTATCTTTTCAATACTCTTGAAACATATTCTGCTCCTTGAAAACCTGATATTCAAAAGTTAGCTCTGGGAGTGTAGGATTGGTTTTTTTTTTTTTTTTTCTTTTTTCACTGTTTATTTAATTTTAATTTTTTTTTTTTTTTTGAGACAGAGTCTCACTCTGTTGCCCAGGCTGGAGTACAGTGGCATGATCTCAGTTCACTGCAACCTCTGCCTCCTGAGTTCAAGCAATTCCCTGCCTCAGCCTCCCAAGTAGCTGGGATTACAGGTGCCTGCCACCACGTTCCGCTAATTTTTGTATTTTTAGTAGAGATGGGGTTTCACGGTCTTGGCCAAGCTGGTCTTGAACTCGTGACCTTGTGATCCACCTGCCTCAGCCCACCAAAGTGCTAAGGTATAAGCCACTACGCCCAGCCTTATTTTTTTTTTCTGAGGCAGTCTTGCTCTGTCACCCAGGCTAGAGTGCAGTGGTGTGATCCGAGCTCACTGCAACCACAACATCCCCAGCTCAAGCAATCCTTCCACTTCAGCTTCCTGAGCAGCTGAGACTATAGGCACATGCCACCATGCTCAGCTAATTTTTGTATTTTTTTTTAGAGATGGGGTCTCCCTGTGTCACTCAGACTGCTTTCAGTCTGTCCTGGACTCAAGAGATCTTCCTGCCTCAGCCTCCCAAAGTGCTAGGATTATAGGGGTGAGCCACTGCATCCAGCCCACTGTATTTATTTTAATGAGATGAACATTAGTCGATTAATTAGGCTTTTTTTTTTTTTTTTTTTTTTGGTGAGACAGAGTCTTGCTCTGTCGCCCAGGTTGGAGTACAATGGCGTAATCTTGGCTCACTCCAACCTCCGCCTTCTGGGTTCAAGCTATTTTCCTGCCTCAGCCTCCCGAGTAGCTGGGACTACTGGCGTATGCCACCATGCCTGGCTAATTTTTGTATTTTTAGTAGAGACAGGGTTTTACCATATTGGCTAGGCTGGTCTCGAACTCCTGACCTCGTGATCTGCCTGCCTTGACCTCCCAAAGTGCTGGGATTACAGGCATGAGCCACCACGTCTGGCCAACTGGGCTTTTATTGGAGGAGAATGAATATCTATAGTGATTGCTTGTAGAATTAAATGTTATTTCAAGCGTTTTGCCCCCTAAAAATGAGAATGGTAATATAATATTTATATTCTGTGAGTTTTGATTGGGATAAATAAAATATTAGAAATAGAATCCCAGACCCAGGAAGAACCTTGTCTTCAGAGGAGCAACCTTGGTCCCAGCCCCTTCTCCACAGCTGCATGAAGAAGCTGCACAGAAAACCACTCACCCTCACCCCCAGTTCTGGAATGTGAAGGTAAGATCTACATTGTCCTGGTGATGGTCATTGCTGGAGAGCTCTGGGGCATGCAGGAAATGGCTCCAGAGCCTCTTCCTCTTCATTGTGACACAGCAGCAGTTCAGAGCTTTCCAGAAAGACCTACTTTTCATTTCCCCCAAGTTTCAAGATTTTGGGCACTTGTGGGAGCTATAGATAGGGTGAGGTTTGGCTCTTGACACCAGGCTAGCATCGGGGCATGGAAGGGATGGGGAAGGGCGCTAGAATCAGTGGTTTTCAGGGTTGAAGGAGGCCTTGGGTGAGGGGATAGCAAAAGCCAAGGCCTGTCGTTCCCATGGCCATGAGGCAGAAGAAGGCACAGGGAGAATAGGGTAGGTAGGGCAGAGTTGGAGATGGTTAGGGAACTCTCTAGGCCTTGCTCTGGATTCCAGGCCTGGCGTGACACTGACTAGCTGTGTGCCATGACCAAGCTGCTCAACAAGTCTGCACCTCTGTTTCTTCATGGGTGTTATGAAGGGATTGGACTCCATGATTGTTAAGGTCTGTTCCAGTTCCAGCAAACAAAATGCAAGCAAGCAAACCAAAGCCTGCCTTGTTTATTTTCAAGAAAGCATTTGCTGATCTCTTTCCAATGCAGCCAGTCTCCTTGTTTACCATTCTGGGCTCTTCTCAGGCCCCAAAATAGTGCTTTTTATTTTTAGGGATAAACAAATAGTTCAGTTTGACTGGAGTATGGGAAGAAAGTAGGAGGGCAACCAAGAGGAGTAGAACCTGAAAGGGATCTGGGATTGGAGCATGAAGGCCTAAGTACTCCTAGACTTAGGCATAAGAACACACTGTCCTGGTGCCATTCTTTAGACCAGAGAGGACCAGAGGGGTCCCAACCCCTTGGGACAGGAAAGGGCTGAATGAGGACCAGAGACAGGTTAGAGTCCTCCCTATCCTCATCCAAGTCCTTTCTTGTCCCAAGGGGGCTGGGAGTCTCTGGGGCTGAGGGACACTTCCTTGTCTGTATTGTGCTCTAGATACTTGAGAATTCCCCAGCCAAGTGTCCTCAAAGGTTATGGCCTTTTCCCTAGTTGCATCAGAGCATACAGTTTGTGTAGCCCTACATCCTACAGGTGGCCAAGAGCAGCTGTTTCAAGGGGAGAGGGGACATGGACATGAGGGCTAGAATTCCCCATGCCTAAGTGTGGAGCTCTTCATATGTGGGAGGGAGCTGGGAATGGGAAGAGGACAAGGGCAGCTGCAGGCTTTGCCAACTCTTCTGTATAATTAGGGTAATGAGCATATTCCCCACCTTAAACATTTGGCATTTATTTTTGAAAACATTCACAATTTGCTCTTCTAGCTATTTGAAAATATACAATAAATTGTTGTTTCTTTCAGTCACTCTACAGTGCTGTAGAACACTAGAACACATTCCTCTTATCTAGATGTCCACTGATCAACTTTTGTGTCCATTAATCAACCTCTGTCTATCTCCCCCTGCCTCCTCCCCTTCCCAGCCTCTAGTAACCACTATTCTACTCTCTACTTCCATAAGGTCAACTTTTTTAGCTTCCACATACGAGAACATGCAGTATTTATCTTACTATGCCTGGCTTACTTCACTTAACATAATGTCTTCCAAGCTCATCCATGTTGCCACAAATGACAAAATTTTGTTCTTTTTAAATCAATAAATAATATTCAATTGTGAATATACACATTTTTCATCCATCTTTCTGTTAATGAACACTTAGGGTGATCCATATTTTGGCTATTGTGAATAGTGCTACGGTAAACATGAGAGTGCAGAGATCTCAACAAGATTCAGTAACCCTACTGCTGAGTATATATCCAAAGTATTTTATTCATTCTGATGCTATTCTAAATGGAATAGTTTCCATTTTTGGTTGTTTATTGTTAGTATATATAAATGCAACTGATTTTTGTGTATTGATTTCCTATCCTGCAACTTTGCTGAATTTGCTTATTAGTTCTATTGGGGTTTTGTGTGTGTGTGTGTATGGAATATTCAGGTTTTCCTACGTATAAAATTTTATCATTTGCAGACAGATATAATTTTACTTATTTATTTCCAATTTGGATCCCTTTTATGTATTTTTCTTGCTTAATGTTACTGCAGCTTTCTATCCAGGAAATGAGGATTTGAACAATGATGGGGAGGTGAGCAATGGTTGGATTTGGGACATACTTTATGGGCAGAACAAATGGAACTTGTTGGCTCAGAAGTGGGTGGTGGAAGAAAGAGATAAATTAAAAGTGACTTCTAGGTTTATGGATGGGCTAAATTATTGTGGTGCCACTGTTTAGACAGGGTAGATGGGGAGATGCAGGACTAAGAGGGGAAGAGAAAATGTCCATCTGGGTCACATTAAATTTGGCCATGATTGTGCATCAGATAGATAAACGCAAGAGAAGCGGGGAAGAAGTCAGAACACAGACCTCTGGGGAAAGCTCACATGTAGAAAAGGGATGGAAGAAGAGGCATCAGAAAGAGAGGCAAAGAAGAGCAATCTGAGGGGGAGAAAAAGAACCAGGAAAGTAAGAGAAACAAGGAAGAAGTTTCAGGAAAGTGGCAGTGGTCAACTATGCAAACAAGACGGGAAGGAAGGTGAGGACTGAGAAAGGATTTTTTATGTGAGCAATGAGGAGGTTATTGGTTACTTCTGACAGAACATTTTCAGCAGAGTGGATAAGGTCTCTGCCTGAGTGCAAGTGAGTTGAAAATACAAGTGAGTGAGGGAAGTGCTTTAAACAAGTCTAAAGTGCTGTGTGCGTAAGGCAGTGTTGCTATTTCTGTTGCCATGGAAACAGAAACCTTTCAGGAGAACTAAAAGCCACTTAAAATCCCTGACTCTAACCCATCATATCCGCTTGATCTCTTGAGAAAGATAATGACAAAAACCAGTCATTAGAGGGGCAGGGCAATTTTAGATTTCTTCTTTTTAGACGTAGCCCTTAACTGGAAATCTTCCCCCTTCTTGAGAAGAGATCTTGCACTGACATCTACACTGGCTTCTAAAAAGCACAGATGACCTGCTACACTTCCTGATTTTCTTGCTATTGGTTGGCACTGTTCATAAATATAACTTGCTGTTTCCCTTTTCTTTCAAATGAGCAATCTGAATTACTTAGAGGAGAAAGGCAGAAGAGATAGAGGCAGCAGAAGCCAGGGCAGCTGAAAGGCAGAGACCTTCAGGTGGGCATTTTAATCTTTGTTTTGTTAATTCAGTGTTGAGAATCATGACTTGATGATCACGTAATAGAGGAGTAGTTTTTGAAAAGTAAATTTGTTTTGTTCTACTATAAATGTTATTTTCCTATCATGTACATGGTAGTTTAAAAAATACTGTGAAAGTACAAAAATGTTAAAGGAAGCCAAATTCTCCACCAAGATAGCCTCTATTGATATTTTGGGGGTTTTCCGTGTGTGTGTGTGTTTGTGAATGTGTATATGCACATATAACTTTAGTTTTCATAGTTGCGTCCCTGCACTATGGACACGTTTATATTCATTTCCTGCATTTCAGTCTATGGTTTTTCCATGTTGCTGTGAATTCTTTGTAATGATAAATTAAAGCTGCTGCATAATATTGCATTGAGGAACTTTACTATACTTCCTCCATTTTTGGCTAAGCAAGTTATCCTATTTTTCATAGTTTGGGTCCTTTTATTATATAAGATATATTTTTTTCATACAGGGTCTTGTTTTAGGGGTAGAAGAAGTTGAATCTGAGCACATGTATTTCAATGGTTTTGCTCAGAGGCACAATGAGAGTGAAAGAGTATGTGAGATCATGAGCATATAATCTGTTCCTTACCCCACTGGGACCCTAACCAGTGTTTCTCAACTCTGGCTGCACATCAAGCCAGAACCACCTGACTCTGAGGAGATTAGAAAATTACCCCTAGAATAATTGAAGCTTAACTTTTAGAGATCAGCAAGTCATCTGCAGTATTTTGTCTTGCTTTCCAGAAACTTCTCAGGTGGTTCTAATAGGTGGTCGGTATAAAAACAGATGACCTACGTCATTCAAAATATTTTTCTGTCTCTGACATATACCTGAGAGTAATATGTATTAGGAGAAAGGGAGATATAATTTCAGGCAAGCCAACCAAATCTCCCTTTCAACACTACATAAATAATGCAAATTATAGAATAATTTGCGGGGAAACATAAGACTTCTAGAAATTTCTATCATCTACCTCAGCCACATAAACTCTTGAGATGAGAATCTACTTGTGTTTCTATTTACTAATGTTTTAAAGAGGTGGATTTGTTTCCAGTGCTTTGATGGTTAAATTTAGAGAAGTTGAGGCTGTAGTACGTTCTGAATGTACCTGAATCACGCCCATATCTGCTAGAATCTGCCAAGGCAGCTAGGCTTCCTTTCTTTTGCAATCTTCAAGATTAAACACAAGGTGGGCATTTAATAGCTGGCCAGTCACTAACACAGTGTGGGCACAGTGAAGATCGATGGCATTGGATTTGGAGGTAGAAGGTGGCTCACTCTGGCTTTCAGGAGCCCCATAGACATGGCACTTATCTTCTCTGGACCTCATGTTCTCAGGAGGAAAGTGGACAGAGTTTATGCCAGGGCTGCATTCTGGTTTCTCCCATCGGGAACTGAAAACAGAGCCAGAGCCCCTAAACCACATTGAAGCATTTGCTGTTGCACTCCTAGCCTGCTGCAGGCCAGGAATCATCCCAGCGAGACCAACAGCATGTTAATCAAATTTCTTTTTTTTTTTTTTTTTTGAGACAGAGTCTGGCTCTGTCGCCCAAGCTGGAGTGCAGTGGCTGGATCTCAGCTCACTGCAAGCTCCGCCTCCCGGGTTTACGCCATTCTCCTGCCTCAGCCTCCCGAGTAGCTGGGACTACAGGCGCCCGCCACCTCGCCCGGCTAGTTTTTTGTATTTTTTTTTTAGTAGAGACGGGGTTTCACCGTGTTAGCCAGGATGGTCTCGATCTCCTGACCTCGTGATCCGCCCGTCTCGGCCTCCCAAAGTGCTGGGATTACAGGCTTGAGCCACCGCGCCCGGCCTCAAATTTCTTCTTGTTTTGACTCAGTGGAGAATACCTGTTTAGTACTTCATTAATGAATGTAAACATTCACATAGTACTTTACAAAACACGTTTACATGCAACAGTTCATTTGATCCACATACTAACCTTAAGAACTGGAGTAATTCTTATTTTAAAGATGGTAAAGATGAGACCGAGAGAACATAGGATCTTTTCCAGGTGGAACCAGAACTGGTCCAATCTGGTTTAGCCCAGGGCACATGGTCCATTCTTACAACTTAAATAATAGCTATTGTGGGAAATTGGTTAAACATATTTCATAATGTTTATATAATTGGTTATTCTGTAGCCAGTTAGATAATGACATTGATGTTGTTATTTGGCAAAGAAAGGTGATCATGGCATGGAAAGAAGAAAAAAGCAAGATATAAAACAGCATTATAAATGCACTCATTTTTGTCTAAAAATATTTGTATATATTTCAAGAAAGATGAAAAACGTATATGTGAAATTTTAGATATGTCTGGTTGGTGGTAAAGTTCATAATTTAAGTTTATTTCAGCTTGTATTACATTGTAATTTTTTTTTTTTTACCATGAACATGTACTACTTGTGTAATAAAAATAAAGGAAAGTAAATAGAATTGTTCATGTCTTTCTGGTTGGCTCTTCTCCAGATGAAATGGCCCCATCTTCTTTCACTTGGCCGTAAAGAAGGCTGCTATTTAATTCTCTGAGTTTTGTACATTATTGTCACAAATTTTATTGTGATTGTCAACTAGTACTGACTGAATTCTTCGCATGTGTTGGGCACCAAGTTAATCACTTCACATCCATTTTTTTTTTCATCAGTACTCACTCCAGTGCTCCTTTGGCAGAGGAGAGTTTGAAGCTCAGAGGGCTGCGGTAATAAAAGAGGCTAAAAGGCAAAGTTGAAACTTAAACCCAGGACCCTTTTAACCCAAAAGCACATGGTTTCATTCATTATATCACTCTGCCTCCCATCCACCTGGGATCACATGAGCAGCCTCCGTTTTGGAGGAAAGATGATATATTTTTTTCAGTGTACTCATTGCTATGTACATGAATACATGATGGTTACTTTGGGCATCATTAGGATCTTCTGTGTACCCCAGAATCAAGGATCCTTTCTACTTTTCTATAGTTTGCTCTATGCACCAGATATCTGAGGCACTCTAGTTTCCCAAGGGTAAGGCTTTAAGATAAAAGCCTCACAAGGGATTGTGCAATTACCCAATGAACTCTGGCTAATGCGGCAGCCAAACTGGATAATACAAAGAAAGGCAAGTATTTTGCTGTAGGTGCTTAGCTTTGTTAGAGAGCTTTTTGAAATCCATGTCAGAAACCCCTAGCACTGTATTTCTTTATTTATCAGGGTATTGGCCACTGCCTCCTTTGTACTGCAGTTACTTATGTACAGTATGTTCTATTGGACTAAGACTCGGACATTGGAGTCCTTGCATAGAACCTAGCACATAAACTCCATTGAGAATAAGACATTGTGTAAATAAATCGATTCACCAGTGAATGCAGACTTTAGTTACAGCTAATGTTTATCTCTGTGGAACTTTATTAACCTCTTTATATTAAATGACCCATGGAGAAAATATAATCTTGACAGAATTTAAAGGAAAACCTCTTCCAATGGATTGATGACTTTGTGGCAGTATAGTCAGAGTCTTTTGACAAAGAAATCTAGTTATTATTTGAGAGGCCCAGGATAAGGGTCTAAGCAGTGAGTTGGAGTCAAGAAATTCTAAAGTTGGAAGGGTCCTTAGGAAGAGCTGGGACCAGAGGCAGAGTTTTTTTGCCTCTTTAGTGTGAAATCCTTAAGGGAGAGGTTTCAAAAAAGTACAGGAAGCTGACTATAGGAAGAACAAGAAGGAAGGAGAGAAAGGAAGGGAGTAGAGGAGAGAGGAGAGGAGGGAAAGAGATGGAAGAGGAGAGAGGAACAGAGGGGAAGGGAGCCGGTTTACTCTGGAAGTTTAAATATTAAGCTGGGATAATTTAAAATAATTTAGTCCACCCTTATTACCTATATTGTACATTACATAAACAAGAATTTTCTTATTATAAAAAATAATTTCCCATATAAGTCTCCTCCCATGAGGCTGTAGAAACAGCATCTTACCTTGTTTGTACCTCTAGTACAGAAAAACAATCATCTAAAGAGTATTTGAAGGCGTCCTAGATTCTTTTTTCTCTTTTGTCAAATTATTATTTTTAAAGTATTTTAAATCTGTATAAATTTATGGATTACACATGCAATTTTATTACGTGCATAGATTGTGTAGTGGTCAAGTCAAGGCTTTTAGGGTTATCATCACCTGAATAACATTGTATCCCAGATTCTTTTAAGTAAGTTGGTTTCTTTTTATTTTGAGTCTTACCTTAAAAATAACTCTGTTCTCTTGTAAATTCACTGAGAGACATGAAGGTGACTCCCTTTGTTAGTTGTAAGAGGCACAAATCCCTATTGGGAACTTGTTGGCACAGAGTCAGACAGACAGTTCGCTACCCTCCAAGATATAAAGGATGCTGCTTCCTACAGTGTTTAGAACAGAGCACCTTTTGGGTACCCTCTGTGGCTGCCTTCTGCTCCCATGCCATGCCATTGACCATTGACCCTATCTATATTCCTGTTCCCAGACTTTAGATTTGAATTTCAGGAAAAGGAAATTTTCAAGGAAAAACACATTAACATCATTTCATTGTAAAAGACCATGTGAGTTCTTTCCTCCCTGCCCCCAGAAGATATTAATTGTAAGGCATAAAATGAGGGCGTTGGATAACAGCTTCATTAGCTCATTTATTGATCTGAGCACATGCATGTGCCTCATGCTGTGCTGGGGCCTGGGGTACAGCAGTAGACACTTGTTTGCCTTCCATGGGCAAACAGTCTGGTGGGTAGGGATAGACAGGAGACAGCTGCTGCCCCTGG
This sequence comes from Piliocolobus tephrosceles, assembly GCF_002776525.5. Classification (NCBI taxonomy): domain Eukaryota; kingdom Metazoa; phylum Chordata; class Mammalia; order Primates; family Cercopithecidae; genus Piliocolobus; species Piliocolobus tephrosceles. The sequence goes on along the minus strand of NC_045455.1, from coordinate 68,424,718 downwards.
GATAATGCTGGATGGGAAGCCCAAGGGTCGGCGAACAGCCAAGACGTGGAGGGGTCAGAGAAGGCATCTTCTGAAGGAAGCGATGTTTAGAAAGAAACCTGAGATTGGGTAAGCAATAGCCAGGAAATGAGCTGGAGCTCAGAAGAAATGGGCAAGAGAGAGCTTGCTGTGTTCTGGGCCTTGAAATAAGCTTCATGAGACTGAGTATTCTTTACTGAGGGGATTGTGGGGAGAGAATATGCTGGATAACAAGATCGATGCTGTGAAAAGCCTGGAGATGAACTTGATTCTGAGATGATAATGGGTTTTAAGTGGAAGAGTAATGTGGTCAGACATGCGTTTTGGAAAGGTCACTCTGGCCACTGTGAAGAATGAATTGAGAACAGCCAGAGTGGAGATAGGGAGGCATTGAGGAGGCTGTGCCCACTGTCCAGGTGAAAGATGACAGCCTGCACTAGGCCAGTCTTGAGCTGACCCCTGAGATGAAAGGAGGGAGTTGGTGGAGGCTGCTGGGTAAACAGGCCAGGTCTGCCACAGAGGAGACACTGGGCAGCAGGACAAGCAGGGGAGGAGGAAAGCCCATGGTTTACTTTTGCTTCTGGCCCTCTCTTCTTTAGGTTCCAGATACCCACTGCCCTCATGCCACTGGCAGCAGGTGGGGTGGCAACAGTAATGACAGTGCATGGTGCCAGGCACAGCGCAGCTGCATCCCTGGCTGTCACCTGTGCTGCCTCCTGGGGTCCTCTCAATAACTCCGAGAGGTTGAGTACTTGCTGATGATCACACAGTTTGCACAAGGAAGAGCTAGGATTTGGGTTCAGTTGGGATTTATTCCAGAGGTTTTCCATGATATCCCAATATCTCTTTATCATTTTAGGAAATACACATGATGTTTAACAAACTACCTTTGTAAATAATTTGTTTTCTCTAAGAAGTGAATTTAATAGTGGAATATGAAATGCTGTCTAGGAGAAATGAGAACAAGTGGGAGTTTTAATTTGAATAAATGGGCTTGTGTGGAGCCCCTGAGTCATGTCATTTAGTCACCTTGATTATGGACAGGGAGGACCCTAACGTTGACCAATTTGTAGGGATTTATTGGAATAAGCAGGACAATGTCTCTATGATAACACTTGCTGTTCTTCTGTCTTGGAAATCAGAAGATCTGGAAATCAGAGACTCAGATAGAAAACAATTCTGTGATTCTGTGGTCTTCCTTAGATCAGACATTTGGTTAATAACAGATACCTCCAACCTTTCTAAATACAAGGATGAAGTGCATTAGAAAATGAAAAACATATGTTGAGATTTTTACACAAAATTAAATTCATAATCAGCATCAGACTCATGTGTTATATTAACCAAGGAGAGCTGAGGAAAGTTTTGACAGCCAGAGAGAGGGCAACATTTAGTCAAAATAATGTTTTTAAACAAAATGAAGCCGTATCTCTAAGGAGCTCAGAGTTCTTCATATATGTTGTTTTTGTTGAGTTGAATTTTTATTTGTTTGTTTATTTGGTGGCTGAATGTTAGTGGTAGGATGAATGTGCGAGAGAAGCTAGTTTTTGGAGTATATTAAAGAAGGAAACAAGGAGAGTTAGTAAAGACAGATGGGAAGAAGGCGGTCTGAGGTAATGCCATGCATCTTGTTCTTGAGGGCAGAGGTGTCCCCTGGCATGCTTGGATGCCAAACTTCTGCTAGGTTTCAATCCCTGCTACATCCCTGGGGATAAGTTCTTCTCTGGGAGCATTATCTCTTCAAAATAAAACAAGCAAGAATGAAATTGTACAAGAACTCCCATTTTAAGGGAATGTGTTCATAATCAATAGGCACCTTTTCTGCACAGGGAAATTCTCAAGAAACAAACTTCAGTGAGGCTGGTTACGGTGGTTCATACCTGTAATCTCAGCACTTTGGGACACCCAGGCAGCCAGGTGGGTGGAGCCCAGGAGTTTGAGACCAGCCTGGGCAACATGGTAAAGCCCTGTCTCAAGTACAAAAAGTTAGCTAGGCATGGTGGCATGCACGTGTAGTCCCAGTTACTTGGGAGGCTGAGATGGGAGGATCATTGAGCCTGGGAGGTCGAGGCTGCAGTGAGCCATGATCGCACCACTGCACTCTAGCCTGGGTAATAGAGTGAGATCTTGTCAAAAAATAAATAAAAAGAAAGAAAGAAAGAGAGAGAGAAGGAAGGAAGGAAGGCAGGAAGGGGGAAGAGAGACAGAGACAGAGAGAGAGAGAGAGAGAGAAACTTCACTGGATAATGTACAAATTGACCAATCAAAATGACAGAGGGAAAAATCTTGTCAGCAAAAGATGGAGAAAAAAGCATCTATTGCTAACCTGTCAAGACAATGCTGAAACTTACAGGATCTGACATTTTGGCCACACAGACACTTTCCAAGCTGTCATTTTTCAGCCATGCAAATCTTTGTCCTAACGGCGCTCTGACAGTACACAGCTTTTTGAGGTGTCTCTTCCTCCATCTGTCTGTGTGCATTTGTGGCAGAGGATATTATTACCACACATTTGGTGGTCTGGGCAAAGTTCTCCTTTCAGTGGAAGAAGGCCACAGCCAGTTCACACTGCACGTCCACCCACTCCAAGCTAGGCCCAAGAGTCAGTGCTTCAACAAGACCAGCAGCCCCAGGGAGAGTTCAGGCAAGGAAGGTGGCTCCTATAAGATCTCAAGAGCCAAAGAACATTCTAGAAAGAGTAAGAGGCAGACACAAGCTGAAGGGTGGATCAGTAACTGGGAGGGAGTACTGAAAAGTTGCCAACCCAACTAATATGATTTCAATAAAAAACGTTCTAAGTAGAAAACTAAATATCATACAACACAGCATATCTGGGCTTTAGAATTAAAATAAGAAACCAATATTTTAAAATTCAGAAGTTATTTGGGGGGTTTCTAAACTTTCTCTGTGCATTCTGGGATTTAGTCAGGAGACAGGTTGGAAAGATGAACTGATAGCCAACATTTCCCAACATCCCTGATATCCTCCTCACCCACACACAAATCCTGATGGATTCCTGAGAATCAGAGGAGAGATGGAGAAGGGAGGCTGGAACATTTGCTTATATAAGAAGCCAATTCGATAAGGTGACTACAAGGGAGTAACTCCTCAATGCATTAGCTTCCCCATGGGGACCCTTCCCTGTTGTGGCAATTGCATATTAAAGCCAATCCACTCTTGCCACAAGGGTTGACCCAGATCTTCCCCCAGTGAAGAGCGGAACAGTTTCAGAGACTGCTCCTCAGGGGCTTCAAGCTGCTCTTAGGAATCTGCAGAATCCTATGAGCAACTCACCAAATTTTCTGTCTGCTGAGCTTCAGGGCAAGTCAGGCTCTGTTTAGTTGGGATTCAAGGGGAGAAGACCCTGTGAGCTTTGAGACTTCCAAATGTGGCATCTTAACTAAAGGAACTGCTAAGAGGAGGGTAAAAATGAGGCAATTAAAGCTGCACAGGCCCCAGAGGGGAAACTTTAGTCTCCCTGCAGGGTGAATTATCAGGCCCCTGGACTCTGGCTGAAAAGTCCTTTCCTGTCCCAGAGCTGTTGAAGAGAACCTCTGCAATAGAGAGAAAGTGAATTGGAGAATTTCCTCCCCAGGGGAACTCCAGAGCCATAAATCCTTATTAACTGTACCAGTTTGCAGCAAATCTGCCAGCAAACTCTTCACCAATGGCCCAAGGTGCTAACTTCACAGTTAAGTGGCCTGTGGAAATAAATGGCATTCAGAAAGCAAAGGGTCACTAGCCTGGTGGCCAATGAAGTGACTCATACTTTGGGGGCTCCTTGAGGCACTTTGTGGATGACAGGGTGGAGGAAAAATCAGTGCAGCAAAATTTTCCAAGACACTGAGTCCATGAAAACAGGGCCCTGTGAGATTGATTCCCCTCCAACCCACTTCCTCTGAAGGCTCAGAGACCAGCTCCGTTTCACATTCAAAATATGTCACAATTTCAATTCCTTTTATCTGTGTTTTTGTTTCGATCTCCAAGAACTTAATTCACCTTATCGTTTTGAAAAAACAAAAATTCTGAAAGCACAAGACCATTCCTGGAAGGCCAGAAAGGTCTAGAAAGCTTGGCATTTCTGACATGACATTTGGAGCCTGTTACAAATAAACTCTGAGTTGTCAGCTTGGAGCTCAAGAATAGACTCTCAATGATTCTTCCCTGTTCTGGAGGGCCATGTTAATTCAGCACTCTGGGGCCTCTGGGATTTTGAGGAACAAATGTGTTGTAGAATCTTCTCTGCACAACTTCAGAGAGCTTATTCTGTCAGCCTTTGCAATAACAACAGCTAACACTTTATATGGCACTTTCTCTGGTCCAGGCCCTGACCTAAGTGCTGTTCGTGTATTATCTCACTTCATCCTTACAATCCTACGAAGTAAGAACTATTATTAGCATTATCTCCTTTCTTTTATTTATTGATTTAAATTAATCTTTTTTTTTCTTTTTCTTTTTTATTGAGACTGTGTCTTGCTCTATTGCCCAGGCTGGTCTTGAACTCCTGGGCCCAAGCGATCTTCCAGCCTCAGCCTCCCAAAGTGCTAGAATTACAGGCATGAGCCACTTTGCCTCGCTGCATTATCCCGTTTTACTGATAAGGAGCTGATGCCCAGGGAGATAAAGTTATTTTCCCATGGTCATAGAGGTAGTCCATGAACGAATCAGGATTTAAATCCTGAGGTTGCCGCTCTACTACTGCTTCCCTGCAGCTGAGAACAACACCTGTCATGCTTCTCACTATTTTTTATCACTAAATCATTTCTCAGCCTTGATTTTACATATTTACTAGTGCCCTGGGAAAATTTTGCCTCCTTAATACTTGTTCTAGGTCCCAGTTCTGAGGTTTAATAATAGCAGTTGGCCAGGCATGGTGGCTCAAGCCTGTAATCCCAGCACTTTGGGAGGCCGAGGTGGGTGGATCACGAGATCAGGAGATCGAGACCATCCTGGTTAACACAGTGAAACCCCGTCTCTACTAAAAATATGAAAAATTAGCCGGGCGTGGTGGCGGGCGCCTGTAGTCCCAGCTACTCGGAGGCTGAGGCGGGAGAATGGCGGGAACCCAGGAGGCGGAGCTTGCAGTGAGCTGAGTTCTGACCACTGCACTCCAGCCTGGGCGACACAGCGAGACACCGTCTCAAAAATAATAATAATAATAATAATAATAGTAGTTAACATCACTGAGCACTCACCCTGTATGAGACAACTCACATTCATTATGCCATTTATAGATGGCATAACTGAGGCTCAGAGAAGATAGGTCACGTCTGCAAGATCTCACAGCCAGTTAGTGGCAGATGTGGCCTGCTACCTTACACCAACTGTCTCCTGTGAACATTTCTATTTATTTTAACTTATTTGTTAAATTGACAAATAGTAACTGCATATTCATGGGGTATATATTGATGTTTCTATACATATAATGTATACTGATCATATCAGGATAATTAGCATACCCATCATCTCAAATATTTATCGTTTCCTTTTGTTGGTATTGTTTAATATCCTCCTTCAAACTATTTGAAACTATTTAATACATTATTTTTAATTAGAGCCATCTTACAGTGGTATGGAACACTAGAACTTACTCCTCCCATCTAGTGGTAATTTTGTACCCTTTACTACATGTGAACTGCATTCACATATTCCCAGCCAGGGTAACAGTCCCATGGCCTTAACCCCAGCACTTAACTTAACCCATAGTTCATTGGCCCATCATGTGTACACACAAGCCCTTTACCTGAGAAACGGCCCAGGAAGCCCACATCTGGCTATCACTGCAAGTTCTTATAGCCTAGGCCACTGAGAGACTTGCAAATGCTGCTAATGTGGATTACAGCCAAAGAAACCACATGAAGACTATACTAAAATGTCTGCCTAGAACCAAGGTCTACTTACCTCACTGAGCTGATACTCCAGGATATGTTTATATGAATAAGCTTTGTCCTGTGAAACCTACTCCATAAAATTGAAAGAGACAACTTTTCCACCAGATGTGTAGAAATCAACATAGGAGCACATCAAATATTTAAAAGCACGGCAACATGGTACCTCATAAGGAAAATAATAATTCTAGTAACAGACCCAAATCACAAGGAAATATATGAAATCCAAATAAAGGAATTCAAAATAATAATCTAAAGGTGACTCAGTGAGATACAAGAGAATATAGATAGACAATTCAATGAAATCAGGAAAATGATTCATAATTGAATGAGAAGTTCAACAAAAAAGATAGTTATCATAAAAAAGAACCAAAAAGAAATCCTAGCCATGAAGAATTCAATGAATGAAATAAAAATACAATAGAGAGCTTCAACAACAGACTGGCCAAGAAGAAAAAATTTCTAAACACGAAGACAGGTCTTTTGAAATAACACAGGCAGACAAGAAAGAAAAAAAAGAAGGCATAAAAGAGAAGGAAAAAAGCTTACAGGATTTATGGGACACCATTCAAGAAAGAAATGCTCATATTATGGGTGTTTTAGAAGGCAAGGAGAAGAGAAAAGGGTGGGAAAACATATTTAATAAAATAATGGCAGAGAACTTCCCAAGTCTTGAGAGAGAGATGGGCATTCAGGTCCAGGAAGCTAAAAGAATTCCAAATAGATTCAACCCAGAAAGATTCTCCCCAAGTCACATTATACTTAAACTGTAAAAAGTCAAAGAAAAAATTTTAAAAGCAGCAAGAGAAAAGCATCAAGTCACATATAAGGGAATCTTCATTGGCCTAAGGATGGATTTCTCAGCAGAAACCTTAGAGGCCAAGAGAGACTTGGGATGATAAATTCAACATACCAAAAGACAAAAAACCTGTCCGTGAAGAGTATTATACCAAGCAAAGCTATCCTTCAGAAATGAAGAAGTAATAAAATCTTTCCCAGACAAGCAAAACTTAAGACAATGTATCACCAGTAGACCAGCCTTAAAAGAAATGCTCAAGGGAGTCATATCTGGAAGTGAAAAGATGATAAATATTTTCATGAAAACATGCGAAACTATAAAACTTACTAGTAGAGCTGATACACAAAGGAGAATCAGAAAGGAATCAAGACTTATCACCACAGAAAACCATTCAATTGCAAGGATAAACAATAAGAGAAGAAGTAATGAACAAAAGATACACAAAACAACCAGAAAAGAATCAATAAAATGATAGAATTCCTCACCTCCCAAGAAATAATAACCTTGAATGTAAGTGGATTAAATTTCCCTTATAAAAGATAGAGACTAGCCTAACAGATTTTAAAAACACAAGACCCAACTATATGCTGCCTATAAGAAAATCACCTAAACTGTAAAGACATACATAGACTGAAAGTGAAGAGACGAAAAAAGATATTCCATGCAAATGGAAATCAAAAGTGAGGAGCTATGCTTATATCAGACAAAACAGACTTCAGGTTAAGCTGTAAAAAGAGACACAGAAGGACATTATATAATAATAAACCATTGTCTTCCACAGTGGTTGAACTAATATACACTCCCACCAATAGTGTAAAAGCATTCCTATTTCTCCACATCCTCTCCAGCATCTGTTGTTTCCTATTTAACGATCGGCATTCTAACTGGCATGAGATGGTATCTCATTGTGGTTTTGATTTGCATTTCTCTAATGACTGGTGATGATGAGCTTTTCTTCATATGTTTGTTGGCCGCATAAATGTCTTCTTTTGAGAAGTTTCTGTTCATATCCTTTGCCCACTTTTTGATGGGGTTGTTTGTTTTTTTTTTTCTTGTAAATTTGTTTAAGTTCCTTGTAGATTCTGGATATTAGCCCTTTGTCAGATGAATAAATTGCAAAAATTTTCTCCCATTCTGTAGGTTGCCTGCTCACTCCGATGATAGTTTCTTTTTCTGTGCAGAAGCTCTTTAGTTTAATTAGATCCCATTTGTCAATTTTGGCTTTTGTTGCCATTGCTTTTGGTGTTTTAGTCATGAAGTCTCTGCCCATGCCTATGTCCTGAATGATATTGCCTAGGTTTTCTTTTAGGGTTTTTATGGTTTTAGGTCTTATGTTTAAGTTTTTAATCTATCTTGAGTTAATTTTTGTGTAAGGTGTAAGGAAGGGGTTCAGTTTCAGTTTTCTGCATATGGCTAGCCATTTTTCCCAATACCATTTATTAAATAGGAAATCCTTTCCCCATTGATTGTTTTTGTCAGGTTTGTCAAAGATCAGATGGTTTTAGATGTGTGGTGTTATTTCTGAGGCCTGTGTTCTGTTCCATTGGTCTATACATCTGTCTTGGTACCAGTACCGTGCTCTTTTGCTTACTGTAGCCTTGTAGTATAGTTTGAAGTCAAGTAGTGTGATGTCTCCAGCTTCGTTCTTTTTGTTTAGGATTCTCTTGGCTACATGGGCTTTTTTATGGCTCCATCTGAAATTTAAAGTAGTTTTTTCTAATTATTTGAAGAAAGTCAATGGGACTTGATGGGAATAGCATTGAATGTATAAATTACTTTAGGCAGAATGGCCATTTTCATGATATTAATTCTTTCTATCCATGAGCATGAAATGTTCTTCCATTTGTTTGTGTCCTTTCTTATTTCCTTGAGCAGTGGTTTGTAGTTCTTCTTGAGAAGGTCCTTCACATCCCTTGTAAGTTGTATTCCTCGGTATCTTATTCTCTTTGTAGCAATTGTGAATGGGAATTCACTCATGATTTAGCTCTCTGTCTATTATTTGGGTATAGGAATGCTTGTGACTTTTGCACATTGATTTGTTTCCTAAGACTTTGCTGAAGTTGCTTATCAGCTTAAGGAGTTTTTGGCTGAGATTATGGGGTTTTGTAAGTATACAATCATGTCATCTGCAAACAGAAACAATTTGATTTCCTCTCTTACTATTTGAATACAGTTTATTTCTTTCTCTTGCCTGATTGCCCTGGTCAGAACTTCAGATATTATGTTGAACAGGAGTGGTGAGAGAGGGCATCCTTGTCTTGTGTGTATTTTCAAAGGGAATGCTTCCAGCTTTTGCCCATTCAGTATGGTATTGGCTGTGAGTTTGTCATAAATAACTCTTATTATTTTGAGATATGTTCCTTCAACATCTAGTTTATTGAGTGTTTTTAGCATGAAAGGATGTTGAATTTTGTCAAAGGAATTTTCCACATCTATTGAGATATTCATGTGGTTTTTGTCATTGGTTCTGTTTATGTGATGAATTATGTTTATTGATTTGCATAAATTGAACCAGCCTTATATTCCAGGGGTGAAGCCAACTTGATCGTGGTAGATAAGCTTTTTAATGTGCTGCTGAAGTTGGTTTGCCAGTGTTTTATTGAGGATTTTTACATTGATGTTCATCAGGGATATCGGCCTGAAATTTTCTTATTTTGTTGTGTCTCTACCAGGTTTCAGTATCAAAATGTTGCTGGACTCATAAAATGAGTTAGGAAGGAGTCCCTCTTTTTCTATCCTTTGAAATAGTTTCAGAAGGAATGGTACCAGCTCCTCTTTGTACCTCTGGTAGAATTCGGCTGTGAATCCATCTAGTCCTGGGCTTTTTTTTTTTTTATTGGTAGGCTACTAATTATACTGCCTCAATTTCAGAACTTGTTATTCATCTATTCAGGGATTCCACTTCTTCCTGGTTTAGTCTTGGAAGGGTGTATGTCCAGGAATTTATCCATTTCTTCTACATTTTCTAGTTTATTTGCATAGAGGTTTTTATAATATTCTCTGATTGTAGTTTGTATTTCTGGGGGATGAGTGGTGACATCCTCTTTATCATTTTTTATTGTGTCTATTTGATTCTTCTCTTTTTTCTTCTTTGTTTGCCTAACAATCAATCTATTTTGTTAATCTTTTCACAAAAAAACAGTTTTTTAATTCATTGATTTTTTGAAGGGGTTTTCATGTCTCTATCTCTTTCAATTCTGCTCTGATCTTAGTTATTTATTGTATTCTGCTAGCTTTTGAATTTGTTTGCTCTTGCTTCTCTAGTTTTTATAAATGTGATGTTAGGATTTCGATTTTAGGTCTTTCCTGCTTTCTCCTGTGGGCATTTAGTGCTATAAATTTCCTTCTAAACACTGCTTTAGCTGTGTCCCAGATGTTCTGGTACATTGTGTCTTTGTTCTCATTGGTTTCAAAGAATTTATTTATTTCTGCCTTAATTTCATTATTTACCCAATAGTCATTCAGGAGCAGGTTGTTCAGTTTCCATGTAGTTGTGTGGTTTTGAGTGAGTTTTTTGTTTGTTTGTTTGTTTGTTTGGACAGAGTCTTGCTCTGTCACTCAGGCTGGAGTGCAGTGGCACAATTGCGGCTCACTGCAAGCTCTGTCTCCTGGGTTCATGCCATTCTCCTGCCTCAGCCTCCCAAGTAGTTGGGACTACAGGCGCCTGCCACCACACCTGGCTAATTTTTTGTGTTTTTAGTACAGGCGGGGTTTCACTGTGTTAGCCAGGATGGTCTCGATCTTCTGACCTTGTGATCTGCCCACCTCAGCCTCCCAAAGTGCTGGGATTACAGGCGTGAGCCACCGCACCCAGCCTTGAGTGAGTTTCTTAATCCTGAGTCCTAGTTAGATTGCCCTGTGGTCTGAGAGATAATTTGTTACGTTTTCTGTTCTTTTGCATTTGCTGAGGAGTGTTTTACTTCCAATTATGTGGTCAATTTTAGAATAAGTGCAATGTGGTGCTGAGAAGAATGTCTATTCTATTGATTTGGGGTGGAGAGTTCTGTAGATGTCTATTAGGTCCCCTTGGTCCGGAGCTGAGTTCAAGTCCTGAATATCCTTGTTAATTTTCTGTCTCATTGATCTGTCAAATATTGACAGTGGGGTGTTAAAGTGTCCCACTATTATTGTGTGGGAATCTAAGCCTCTTTGTAGGCCTCTAAGAACTTCCTTTATGAATCTGGGTGCTCCTGTATTGGGTGCATATATATTTAGAATAGTTAGATCACTTTATCATTATGTGATTTTCTTTTCTTTTCTTTTTTGATCTTTGTTGGTTTAAAGTCTGTTTTATCAGACACTAGGATTGCAACCCCTGCTTTTTTTTTTTTTTTTTTTTTTTTTGCTTTCCATTTGCTTGGTAAATATTCCTTCATCCCTTTATTTTGAGCTTATGTGTGTCTTTGCATGTGGAACTGGTTACCTGAATACAGTACACCAATGGGTCTTGACTCTTTATTCAATTTGCTAGTCTTTGTTTTTTAATTGGGGGGCATTTAGCCCATTTACATATAAGGTTAATATTGTTATGTGTGAATTTGATCCTGTTATTATGATGCCAGCTGGTAATTTTGCACATTAGTTGATGCAGTTTCTTTACAGTGTCGATGGTCTTTACATTTTGGTATGTTTTTGCAGTGGCTGGTACTGGTTTTTCTTTTCCATATTTAGTGCTTCCTTTGGAGCTCTCGTAAGGCAGGCCTGGTGGTGACAAAATCCCTCACCATTTACTTGTCTGTAAAGGATTTTATTTCTCCTTCATTTATGAAGCTTAGTTTGCTTGGCTATGAAATTCTGGGTTGAAAATTCTTTTCTTTAAGAATGTTGAATATTGGCCCCCACTCCCTTCTGGCTTGTAGAGATTCTGCAGAGAGATCCGCTGTTAGTCTGATGGGTTTCCCTTTGTGGGTAACCCGACCCTTCTCTCTAACTGCCCTTAACATTTTTTCCTTTATTTTAACCTTGGTGAATCTGATGATTATGTGTCTTGGGGTTGCCCTTATTGAGGAGTATCTTAGTGGTGTTCTCTGTATTTCCTGAATTTGAATGTTGGCCTGTCTTGCTAGGTTAGGGAAGTTCTCTTGGATAATATCTGGAAGTGTGTTTTCCAACTTATATCTATTCTCCCTGTCACTTTCAGGTACACCAATCAGATGTAGGTTTGGTCTTTTCGTATAGTCCCATATTTGGAGGCTTTGTTTGTTCCTTTTCATTCTCTTTTCTTTAATCTTGTCTTCATGCTTTATTTCATTAAGTTGATCTTCAATCTCTGATACCCGTTCTTCCATTTGATCGATTTGGCTATTGATACTTGTATATGCTTCATAAAGTTCTCATGCTGTATTCTTCAGCTCCATCAGGTTATTTATGTTCTTCTCTAAACTGGTTATTCTAGTTAGCAGTCCCTGTAACCTTTTATCAAGGTTCTTAGCTTCCTTGCATTGGGCTAGAACATGATACTTTAGTTAGGAGGAGTTTATTATTACCCACCTTCTGAAGCCTACTTCTGTCAATTTGTCAAACCCATTCACTATCCAGTTTTGTTCCCTTGTTGGTGAGGAGCTGTGATCCTTTGGAGGGAAGAGTCATTCTGGTTTTTGGAATTTTTGATATTTTTGCACTGGTTTTTCCTTATCTTCATGGATTTATGTACCTTTGATCTTTGATGCTGATAACCTTTGGATGGGATTTTTGTGTGGGTGTCCTTTTTGTTGATGTTGATGTTATTACTTTCTGTTTGTTAGTTTTCCTTCTAACAGTCAGGCCCCTCTTCTGCGTGTCTGCTGGAGTTTGCTGGAGGTTGACTCCAGACCTGTTTGCCTGGATATCACCAGCAGAGGCTGCAGAACAGCAAAGATTGCTGCCTGCTCCTTCCTCTGGAAGCCTTGTCTCAGAGGGGCACCTGCCAGATGCCAGCCGGAGCTCTCCTGTATGAGGTGTCTGTTGACCCCTGCTGGGAGGTGTCTCCCAGTCAAGAAGCATGGGGCTCAGGGACCCACAGGGTCCAGGGGCCCACATGAGGAGGCAGTCTATCCCTTAGCAGAGCTCGAGTGCTGTCTTGAAAGATCTGCTGCTCTCTTCAGAGCTGGCATTCAGGAATGTTTAAGTCTGCTGAAGCTGTGCCCACAGCCACCCCTTCCCCCAGGTGCTCTGTCCCAGGGAGATGGAAGCTTTATCTATGAGTCCCTGACTGGGGCTTCTGCCTTTCTTTCAGAGACGCCCTGCCCAGTGATGAGGAATCTAGAGAGACAGTCTGGCTGCAGCAACTTTGCTGTGCTGCGGTGGGCTCTGCCCAGTTCGAACTTCCTGGCAGCTTTGTTTACACTGTGAGGGAAAAACCACCTACCCAAGCCTCAGTAATGGCAGATACCCCTCCCCCACCAAGCGCAGGCATTTCAGGTCGACTTCAGACTGCTGCTGTGCTGGCAGCAAGAACTCAAGCCAGTGGATCTCAGCTTGCTGGGCTCTGTGGGGGTGGCATCTGCTGAGAAAGACCACTTGGCTCCCTGGCTTCAGCCCCCTTTCCAGAGGAGTGAATGGTTCTGCCTTACTGGTTTTCCAGGTGCCACCAAGGTACAGAAAAAAACTCCTGCAGCTAGCTCAGTGTCTGCCCAAACAGCAGCCAAGTTTTGTGCTTGAAACCCAGGGCCCTGGTGGTATAGGCACCGGAGGGATTCTCCTGGTCTGCAGGTTGCAAAAACCATGGAAAAAGCATAGTATCTGGGCTAGATAGCATCATCCCTCATGGCACAGTCCCTCAAGGCTTCCCTTGGCTAGGGGAGGGAGTTCCCCAACCCCTTGCACTTCCCAGGTGAGGTGATGCCCCACTCTGCTTCTGCTTGCCCTCCATGGGCTGCGCCCACTGTCTAACCAGTCCCAGTGAGATGAGCTGAGTACCTCAGTTGGAAATGCAGAAATCACCCACTTTTTGCATTGGTCTCACTGGGACCTGCAGACCGGAGCTCTCCCTATTCAGCCATCTTGCCAGTCACCCTATCCTCATTTTATAGATAAGCTTCCCTCAAAGAAGTTAAGTAATTTGTCTATCCAAGGATACCTAGTTAGAAGAGGCTGACCAGAACCCAGGCCTCTGTGCTCTTTCTGCCATCTGTTCCTTATTGTACAGCTCCTCTTTGTTGGTGCTGACTCTCATATATGAGAATACAGATATGATTGGGATCAAGTAGTGGAAAGTCTTATATTTGTGGTTGAGGAATTTCCATTTGGTCTGATAGGCAATTACACTCTCTGAGTGAAATGAAAGTTGCATTTTAATTGGTAACATCTAGCAATGGTGTACGGATTTTACTAGTTAAATCTCTACAAACAGATGATGCTATGGTTTCTAGGCATCAGCTGACAAAGTCTGAGGTTAGGATGGTGATATTGTACATATAGAGTAGGGATAAAGTATAAGAAATATTATATAAAAACAGTGGAGATAACTCAGCCAATTGATTATGAAGTATAAAAGAGAGAAGAATTAAATAAAACATCCCAATAGTGGTTACCAACTGAGTGAGATCAGTTTGAGGAGACGGATAAATTCAGATAGAGTTTGAGGTAGAGGCAGAATCTCCAAATAAGACTATCCTGTAGGCAACTAAAAATGTTGGAACTACAGCTCAAGTTAGAATTTAGGAAAAAGCCATTTGAGTTCTCCTAGTCCCAGATTTTTTTCTTTACTTGTAAAATAGAGCTAAAAATGCCAATTTAGCCTGTCTCAAGGATAGCCAGTGGAGCAAATGAGGTATCTGAAAAAAAAATTCTTTGCAAACTATAAAACAAAAATATGGGCTGTCAAAAGGCATATCTGGAGGCAGAGGCAAAGAAACAGTACAAAGTTTCCATGGTGGGTAAATCCTTTGAGTGCATATAGACAGAGGTGAGCTGAGGACAAAGATGGGGCTCCAGTGGGTGTCCACAATAGGGTAAAGATGAAATAACTGGGGGTCAGAAGGGCAAGCAGTCAGGAAATGGAAAACCATGAGGCCTCAGGGCTAGAGAAGTCGGATGAGTGGAGGTTTCGAAGATGTGAGAAGTCTACAGAGTGACTGAAAAAGGAGTTTGAGAAAAGACCAGTAGAACCAGCCGCTGAGCAGGAACAAATGATCTTAATCTTAGTCATGTAAAATTCTGAGGAGGGTCTCCTCTGAGGTGGAGGGCATGGGGCAGGGAAGGCATATTGCTGTAGATTAGGAAGAAGATAATCACAAAGAAACAACACCGGAGTCCTCTGGTTCAGGGTGTCTAGGTGCAAAACGACAAGAAGAAATGGTACAGAATTTCAGTTGGTCACAGAGTTTGGTAGGAGGAATCACTAGCATTTGGTGCTCAGAGAGCAAAGGTTACACAGCTACAGAGTGGGAAGGTTGAGAGTCAAGCCTGTTCTCCTGGATTTCTGGTAGACTGTACATTCTACCACACTATGGCTCAGGTGTATGATGTTCAGAGAGGAGGAGAGATGAACAGAGGGAGAAACTGAAGTTACATGAGAAAGATGCACTGCGAGTAAGAGTCACGGTGACCCAGGGAGAAGAAGTACACATCCTCCCTCCCTGACTCAAAGTCTTTCTCCAGCAACAAACCTTTTGCAGTAACTGCGGAACTCAAAGGCATCCTCTCTCCTTCCTGAGGTCACTGTCTCAACTGCTGCTTTTTTTTTTTTTTTTTTTTAATTAGCTTCCTGCCTTCAGCTTTCTACGCAACCCCTCTGGTCACTGATACTTTCCTGTTACTGAATCACCTGGTACTTTTTTTTTTTTTTTGAGACAGAGTCTCACTCCATCACCCAGGCTGGAGGGCAGTGGCGCAATCTCGGCTCACTGCTGCAACCTCCGCCTTCAGGGTTCAAGTTATTCTTGTGCCTCAGCCTCCTGAGTATCTGGGATTTATAGGCAAGCACCACCACATTTCTCCGTACCAAGGAACTGGGGTTTCATCCTGAGGGCAGTGACAGCCTCTGAAATGTGGAGAGCAGATCTGTGTTCTAGAGAGGTGACACTGGCAGCAGATGAGGACAGTTTGGTGGAGGCAAGCCCAAGTACAGAGAGGGTAATTTTTGTATTTTTAGTAGAGATGAGGTTTCGCCATGTTGGCAAGGCTGGTCTTGAACTCCTGGCCTCAAGTGATCTGCCCACCTCGACCTCCCAGAGTGCTGGGATTACAGGCATGAGCCACCGCACTGGGTCCACCTGTTACTTTTTATTCCCATTGAACACTCACTTCTCCTTAAAGGAGTCTTTTTCTCAGCCTTCTTGGCATTGTGTTCTTGACTCTCCTTGTATCATTTGGCCAGTCCTTCTCAATCATCGTTCCAGCCTCTTTTCTCTGCCTGTCCCTTAATTGTTGGTGTTCCCCAAGGTTCTATCCTCCTTTGTTCTCACACCCCCCTGTGTGAGCCTCTCCACTCCTCTGGCTTCAGTTGCCATCAAGTGCTGACAGCCTTATATTTATCAGGTTCAGGTTCACCTAGTTCCTCCTCCCCAGCTATATAGAGCAACAGGACAGCTCCATTTGCCTATTTCTTGAATGCCTCAAATCCAAAATGCCCCAAATTAAACTCCCCATTTCTTCAGCCCAATCAACATTTTCTCCATAGGTTCCTTTTATTCATGAAAGGCACCACTTCCTTCCCCTAATACCTGAGATGAACCTTGACTTCCCTTTTCCCTGACCTTCTATATTTAGTCCACCCACCGTCTGGTTAGTTCTCACTCCTTTATAGTTCTCAGTCCCATCCAGGTCTGTGCAGCCTCTCTGTCCTGCACAATCACAAGAGCACCCCTACTCGCCTCTCTGTACTTGGGCTTGCCTCCCAAACTGTCCTCATCTGCTGCCAGCGTCACCTTTCTAAAATGCAGGTCTGCTCTCCAGCTTTCAGAGGCTCTCACTGCCCTCAGGATGAAACCCCAATTCCTTGGTATGGAAAAAGGCCCTCTGGAACCACTCTCTGCCCACCCGTCCTCCTTGCATGCTTCACCTGGTCTCTACTATATTACTTATACTTCCCCAGCTTGCCATGTGCTCTCAACTTGGGGCCTTTGTACATCGTTTTCCACTGCCCAAAGTCCCTGTCCCTCTCTCCTTAGTCAATTCGTCTCCCTCAGAACCTTAAAAAATCTGCCCCCCATTCCTCAAGGCTGGTGTGGTCCCTCCCCTGCATTCTCATAGCACTCTCGAGGTTTCTATCTGTGGGCGCTTCTTCCTCATAGAGCTTTGTCCTGTTGACTTGTTTGACCCAGTCACCACCCCAGAGGTTCCTTTTGGTCCGAGATCATGTTTTCTTCACTGTCATATACACAGGACTGAATATATGTGGCGCAGAGAAGCAGGACAGTGTTTTGATTGAGCAGACAACTGGATTCAAGCCACATCCTACACTAACTTGCAAGGGAATTTGGGCACACAAGTTATTCCATGCCTGTGCACTTTGGTCTTCTCATCTATAAAATGACCAAATCAGAGTACTTAGAGCTGTTATCAAGTAAGAGTAGCAAGGATTGTTTGAGGACTAATTGCGTTAGTAACATAAGGAGCATGGCAGAGTGCTCGGCACAGAGTAACAGAGTACAACTCGCTGTTGCTGCCCCTTGTTGGATGAAGGAGCATCTGTGGCTTGAGGTGGGGTGGGCTGATAAAGGAAACGCCTTTCCCCAGAGCCCTTGGGCAGGTTTGACCAAGACAGACAGCTTGAAGTGAGGAGCCTTGAGGGTAGCAATCAGAAAGTCAAGAACCTTGATGCCAGTTTACCAGAAGGGTTTCCAATGTGGGAGTTACAGATGGCAGAGACAGTGGGCAAACAGCACACTCAGAAGGTCACTGAGTAGCAACTAGGGAGGCTTCCGCATGGCAGGTCTACCAGCTTTCCCCCTCTGTCTCAGGGCTGCTCTACACAGAAACCTATCATTATTTCCTTGTTAAGATGATGCAAAGTGCACCAACCTCTGTTCTCCAGGTTATTTGCACTGTAACAATTTGCCACAAAGTCAGGGCAGCTCCTTGTCTAATTGCACACTGCTTGTGGCTACTCTGGGTTTGTTTGTGTCAATGCGTCTTCAGACTCCGCGGACAGGACACAGATTCAAATCTGGGAACCAAAGGTGGGCAAACCCATCTGCTCATAGTCAGTGTTGACGGAGAGTGGTTAGTGGGGGAGGAGTCTGTGCCAATATCTAATGATCCCATGAGAATGTATCAAAAGACACATTTTTCCAAGTATAAATAAAAATAACATCTGTGAGATCCGGAACAGTTGCAGCTTTGCTATCACTGTGACAACATTCTAAGCATCGACGTAAGCTATTCACCCTCATCAGACTTTAACTGGTCACGCAGCGTGTTTGGTTTTCTTCCTAACTCAAATATGGAATCTCCATCTGCTGCTGCTGCTCCCCGTCTCTTCTTTGTTGTTTAATTACCAGCAAAGCCGTAGGAGATGAAGTCTTAATTCTGTCTTTGTTCTGAATCCCCTTTCAGTACAGTAAGCTGTGCACATGCTCACTCCTCTCCCATTAAGGCCGTGGAAATTATGCTGCCAAATTATTTCCCAGTTTCCCTTGAAGATTTCTTCACTTTTCTAAAGTGCCTCTAAAGTAAACCATCGTGTTTATATTAAAAGTTCCTCAGCGTGGCCACTGCAATTCCAGATTGTCCTTGGTGAAACTGTGCCCGCTGTAGAGATAAACATGCACGTTTGTGTTACAGTGCGGAAATCTGAAAGAAACAGGTATCTGGAAGAAGTGCAGTTTTAGATTGAGTGGAGCCCATCAGAGGTGAACTTGTCTGACCTTGATTCTCCAATCTTGAGTCTCCAGAATTTGGGCAAAGGTCAGTTGTCTACAATGAGGGCTGAGAAACGGAAAAAAAGTAGTTCTCAAGCTCACAAAGATAAGACAGAGGAAGTCCTTACAAGTTTTGAAATGGTGACCTGACACAAAGTTTATCCAAAGGCCAAAGTTTGTCCAAAGCATATGAGTCCTGAATTCTCAGTCCCTGGAGCCAGAGGACAGACTTATGGGGACTTGGCTTGTCCTTGCCTTATGGACTTTTCCTTGTATAAACGAACAACACTAAGGCCAATAGACAAATCATAGAACAGATGTTAGAGGCTAGAAAACAATATTTCCGACTGACTAGATTTGCAACAAGTCTTACAGAATAGAAAGACTCTGAGGATCTATTCCTAGGAAAACAAAATAAACACATTGCTGACAGTTCTCAACAAAATATCAGAGCCTAGCCATGAACAGGGTCCCACATGTATGCATCATTACTGAGTCAAGGGTACTTGCTTAAGGCAGCAAGGACTTCAGAAGAATCTCATGACACTCCATTTTTGTCAGTCCTTCAGAGCCCAAGACCACCAAAAACACTCCTGTAATGGAACAAGCTGGCTTTATTACTAATAGCAACAAGGCTTTTGAAAGCCTTCTCTCATCTTCCTGAGGAATCACCTCTCCAGGTATACAGAGACAGTGTGGGTAGGTTGACAGGAAATGGAGAGGAAGGAGAGCTTCCCTAAGTGAAAACCTAAGTGTTTTCCTAAACACAAGCACCACTGAGCAGTCTATAGATGGAATTTTGCAATCAAAATTGCAGGGTATTCTGTTCAAGCCACACCTTTTTTTCCTCCATTTTGAGATAATTAAAAATTCCCATGCAGATGTAAAAACAAAAAAAATAGAAAAATCTCTTGTATCTTTTCCCCCAATGGTAACATCTTGCAAGACTATGGTATATCAGAACTCGGCTTTTGTGTGTGTGTGTGTGTGTGTGTCAGAGTCTCACTCCATCAACCAGGCCGGAGTGCAACTGTGTGATCACAGTTCACTTAGCCTTGATATCCTGGGCTCAAGTGATCCTCTCATCTCAGCCTCCTGAGGAGCTGGGACTGCAAGCATGCACCACCACACCTAGCTAATCTTTTTCATTTTCTTTCCTTTCTTTTCTTTTCTTTTCTTTTCTTTTCTTTTCTTTTCTTTTCTTTTCTTTCTTTCTTTCTCTTTCTTTCCTTTCTCTTTTTCTTCTTTCTTTCTTTCTTCTTTTTCTTTTCTTTCTCTTTTTTCTTTCTCTTTCTCTTTTTTCTTTCTCTTTCTTTTTTCTTTCTTTCTCTTTTTCTTTCTTCTTTCTTTCTTTTCTTTCTTTCTCTTTCTCTCTCTCTCTCTCTCTCTCTCTCTCTCATAGAGATGGGGTCTCACTATGTTGCCTAGGCTCATCTCAAACTCCTGCACAGCCCAAATACTGACATTAATACAGTTATGATGTAGAACATTTCTGTCACCATAAGGGTGCCTCAAACTTCACTTTTTAGCTACCTCTACTTCCCTCCCACCCCCACTGCCTTCTTAATCCCTGGCAATTCCAAATCTCTGTTCTCCATTTCTGTAAGTTTGTCAATTCAAGAATGTTATATAAATGGGATCACACTGTATGATTAGTTTTTATTTTCATATAGCATAGCTCCCTAGAGATTTATTCAAGTTACCAAATGTATTAATGGTTCACTCCTTTCACTGCTGAGTAGAACTCCATGGTATGCATGTACCACTGTTTAACTATTGAAGGCCATCTGAGTTATTTCCAGTTTGGGGCTATCACAAATAAAACTGCAGTAATCACTGACTTATAGGTTTTTATGTTACCATAAGTTTTCATTTCCCTGGGATAAATGCCCAGGAGTATAATTACTGGAATGCATGGTAATTGCATGTTTAGTTTTTTAGGAAACAGCCAAATTGTTTTCCAGAATGACCATATCATTTTACACTCTCACCAGCAATGTCTGAATGATCCAGTTTCTCTGTATTTGGTGTAGTCACTATTTTTTATTTAGCCATTCTAATAAGTATGTAGTAATATCTTATTGTGGTTTTAATTTACATTTCCCTAATGGCCAGTAAGGTTGAACAATTTTTTATGTGCTTATATGCTACCTGTATATCTCCTGAAATGTTTGTTTCTATCTTTTGCCCATTTTCTAATTGGAGTTTTTTATTTATTTGCTTGTTTTACTGTTGATTTTCAAGAGTTCTTTATATATTCTAAATAATCCTGTTTTGATAAGTGATTTGCAAATATTCTGTCCCAGTCTGTAGCTTGTATTTTCATCCTCTTAGCAGAGTATTTTGTGGAGCAAAAATTTATCATCTTGATGAGCTCCAATTTATCAGCTTTTTCTTTTATGGATCATGTTTTTGGTGTCAAGTCTAAGAACTCTTTGCCAGTCCTAAATCCCATAATTTTTTTTCCTAAAAATTTTATAATTTTACATTCTAGGGAAAACTAGGTTCTAAGATGGCTGAATAGGAACAGCTCCAGTCTGCAGCTCCCAGTGTGAGCAATGAAGAAAATGGGCGATTTCTGCATTTCCAACTGAGGTACCAGGTTCATGTCACTGGGGCTTGTCAGACAGTGGGTGCAGCCCACGGAGCAGGGCGGGGCATCGCCTCACCTGGGAAGCACAAGGGGTCGGTTAATTCCCTTTCCTAGCAAAGGGAGGCCATGACAGATGGTACCTGGAAAATCGGGACACTCCCACCCTAATACTGCGCTTTTCCAATGGCCTTAGCAAATGGCACACCAGAAGATTATATCCCTCTGACCCGCCTGGCTCAGAGGGTCGCATGCCCACGGAGCCTCACTCACTGCTATCACAACAGTCTGAGATTGAACTGCAAGGTGGCAAATCAAAACCACAATGAGGTACCATCTCACACTAGTTAGAATGGCAATCATTTAAAAAGTCAGGAAACAACAGGTGCTGGAGAGGATGTGGAGAAATAGGAATGCTTTTACACTGTTGGTGGGACTGTAAACTAGTTCAACCATTGTGGAAGACAGTGTGGCGATTCCTCAAGGATCTAGAACTAGAAATACCATTTGACCCAGCCATCCCATTACTGGGTATATACCCAAAGGATTATAAATCATGCTACTATAAAGACACATGCACACGTATGTTTATTACGACACTATTCACAATAGCAAAGACTTGGAACCAACCCAAATATCCATCAATGACAGACTAGATTAAGAAAATGTGGCACATATACACCATGAAATACTATGCAGCCATCAAAAAGGACGAGTTCATGTCCTTTGTAGGGACATGGATGAAGCTGGAAACCATCATTCTCAGCAAACTATTGCAAGAACAGAAAACCAAACACCACATGTTCTCACTCATAGGTGGGAATTGAACAATGAGAACACTTGGATACAGGATGGGGAACATCACACATCGGGGCCTGTCATGGGGTGGGGGGAGAGGGGAGGGATAGCATTAGGAGATATACCTAATGTAAATGACGAGTTAATGGGTGCACACACAAACATGGCACATGTATACATACGTAACAAACCTGCACATTGTGCACATGTACCCTAGAACTTAAAGTATAATAATAATTTTTAAAAATTTATATTCTACATGAAGTCCATGCTGCATTTTAGTTAATTTTTGTATAAGGTGTGAGATTTGGTTCAAGATTTGTTTTTTTTGCCTATGGCTCTCCAATTGCTCCAGTGCCTCTGAAAAGCCTGTCTTTCCTCTACTGTATTGTTTTTACACTTTTGTAAACAATTAGTTGAGCATAGTTATGTGGGTTTGTTTCTGGGTTTGTATTCTTTTCTGTTGATCTATGTGTTTGTCCTTCAGCCAATACCATGCAATCTTAATTACTTTAGCTATAAAATAAGTCTTGAAATTAGATGGATTGATTCTTCCCACTTCAATTTTCTTTTTCAAAATGTTTTAGCTATTCTAGTTCCTCTGCCTTTTCATTTAAGATTTAGAATAATCCTATCTATATCTACAAAAAAAATTTACAAAGATTTTACTGGGAATTGCATAATTTTGTGTATAAATCTGGGGAGAATTGATATCTTTATTCCATTGCCTTCTAATCTATGACATGGCATGTTTCTTTACAACTTTAATTTCTTTCACCAGTAATTTGTAGTTTTCAGCATGCAAGTCCTGTACATGTCTTGTGAGATTTACACCTGTCTTTCATTTTAATTTTGAATGAATATAAATAGTATTGCATTGTTAACTTCAGTGTCCTCATATGTGTGTTACTAGTATATAAAATATAATCGATTTTCTATGTTTATTTTGTATTCTGCCACTT
Source organism: Piliocolobus tephrosceles (assembly GCF_002776525.5). Taxonomy (NCBI): domain Eukaryota; kingdom Metazoa; phylum Chordata; class Mammalia; order Primates; family Cercopithecidae; genus Piliocolobus; species Piliocolobus tephrosceles. The sequence continues at coordinate 68,401,880 of NC_045455.1, read as the reverse complement.
TGCAAAATTCACTTATTAGCTCTATGAGATTTTTGCTTTCTTTGTGTGTGTGCATGTATGTGTATGTTTGTAGGTCTCTTGGGATTTTCTATATAATTATGTCATCTACAAATTGGAAGTATTTTATTTCTTCCTTTCTAATCTAAATGATATTTTATTTCCTTTTTGTGTTTTTGCCTCATTTCGCTGGTTAGAACTTATAGCACTATGTTGAATAAGATCAGTGAGAATGGACATCCCTGCATTGCTCCTGATCTTATGGGGGAGACACTCAGTCTTTTACTATGAAGTATAATGTTATCTATAGGTTTTTTGTATATGCTCTTTATCAGGTTGAGGAAGTTCCTCTTTACTCCTATATTTCTGAGAGTTTTGATTGTGAATGGATATTGAATTTTGTCATGCACTTTTTAAAATATTAATTGATATGATTACTTGGTCATGGTGTATAGTTCCTTTCATATATTGCTAAATTGTATTTGATGATATTTTGCTAAGGATATTTTGCACCTATATTCACAGAGGATATTCATCCATAGTCTTTTGTTTTGTTCTGTATTATCTTTGCCTCATTTTGGTATCAGGGTAATACTTAGCTTCAATAAAATAAATTGAGAAACACCTTTCTCTTCTATTTTCTGGGAGACACTGCATGGAATTGATGTTAATTCTTATTTAAATAGTTGGTAGAATTCTCCAGTGAAGCCATCTGGATCCAGAGGTTTATTTTTTGAGAGTTTTTCAATTAAGAATTTAATTTCCTTAATAGTTATGGGGGGGATATTCAAATTATCTATTTAACGTTGAGTGAGTTATTTTTCATTTTATGAGGAATTAGTCTAGTTCCTCTAAGTTGTGAAATTTATGTTTGTAGGGTTATTCAAAGTTTTTCTCATTATTCTTTTGATGCCTCAGGTATCTATCGATAGTGTTATCTCCTCTTTAATTCCTGACAATGGAAATTTATGTCTGTTCTATTTTTTTTTTTTTGTACCTTTTGCTAAAGATTTGTCAATTGTATCAGGAGATGTAATATTTTATTTAATATATGCAATTTTTAGTTCATTATTGTCTTCATCTGTTCTGCTACTATAAGAAAGTTACCTGGCCAGGCATGGTGGCTCACGCCTGTAATCTCATACTTTGAAGGCCAAGGTGGTAGGATCACTTGAGCTCAGGAGTTCAAGACCAGCCTGTGCAACATGGAGAGACAGCATCTCTACAAAAAAGAAAAAATAGCTGGACATGGTGGCATGCACCTGTAATCAATTGTATTGATTGTTTTCAAATAACCAGTTTTTCATTTCATTTTTTCCCTATTTTTTTCTGTTTTCAATTTCTTGATTTCTGCTCTTTACTATTTTCCTTCCTTTTGCTTGCTTTTTTTTTTTTCTTGAGGATGGAGCTTATATTCTTATTTCGTGACTTTTCCTTTTTGTAATGTATGCATTTAGTGTTACACAGTTTTGTCCTAATACTGCATTTGCTAGATTTCACAAATTTATATTTTCACTTTTATTCAGTTCAATATATTTTTTGTTTCCCTTGAGACTTCCTCTTTGACCCATGGATTATTTAGAAGTATGTTGTTTAGTTTTCAAGTGTTTTGAGGGTTTCCTGTTATCTTTCTGCTGCTGAGTTCTAGTTTGATTCCCTTGTGGTTAGAAAACACATTCTATATTATTTCAATTATTTGAAATCTATCGAGGCTTGTTTTATGTCCCAGGATGTGGTTTATCTTGGTATACGTTTTGTGAACACTTAAAAGCTTAAGTATTTTGCTCTTGTTGGGTGAAGTGTTTTATACATGTCAATTTGATCCTGTTCGTTGATGGTGTTTTTAGTTTTTCTATACCTTTGTTGAGTTTTTGTCTATTTACTTCATCAATTGCTGAGAGAGGTCCTTGAAGTCACCAAATATCTCTCCTTTGAGTTTTATCAGTTTTGCTTCAGTTTTGCCACTCTGTTGTTTGGTGCATACCCATTTAGAATTGGTATGTCTTCTTAGTGCTTAAACCCTGTTATTATTATATAGTGTCCCTCACTGTCTCTGGCAATGTCCTTTGCTTTGAAGTCCAATTTATTTGATACTAAAAGAGCCATCCCTTATTTCCTTTGATTTGAATAGCAAGCATTTTTCCATCCTTTTACTTTCAACCAGCCAATATTGCTATTTGAAGTATTTGTTGTAGGCAGTACATAATTGGGTCATTTAAAAAATATATTCCATTCCTCTATCTTTTAATTGGTATATTTAGACTACTTATATTAAATGTAATTATTGATGAATTAGGGATGTCTGCCATTTTATTTTTTGTTTTCTGTTTTTATTGTCTCTTTCTTTTTCCTGCCTTATTGTTGGTTATCTGAATGCTTTTTAGAATTCCACTTTTATTTATCTGTAATGTTTCTGAGTGTATCCCTTTGTGTATCATTTTAGTGGATGCTCTAGGTATTTTCCCTCTCTCTCTCTCTATATATATATGTAGATATATATATAAAAAGATATATATGTGTATATATATCTTATGATAGTCGATTAGCATCATCATTCTACCAATTCAAGTGAAGTATAGAAAACTTATTTCCTCTTACGTCTCTTTACCTTCCCTCATTTATAATATAATTATCTTAATAATTCCTCTACATCCATTTAAAACCACATCAGGCAGCATTAACATTTTTATTTCAAAACATTAAATGTAACTTAGACTCTAAAAGAGAAGGACAGCCTATTGTATTTACACATATTTTGGCTTACCATGTTCTTTGTTATTTTCTAATATTCTAAGGTTCCTTCTTTTATGAATTCCTTTCTGCTTAGATAACTTCCCTTAGTCATTATTTGTTGTTGTTGTTGTTGTTTTTAGATGGAATTTCACTCTTGTTGCCCAAGCTGAAGTGCAATGGCATGATCTCAGCTCATTGCAAATTCTGCCTCCCAGATTCAAGTGATTCTCCTGCCTCAGCCTCCCAGGTAGCTGGGATTACAGGCGCCTGCCACTAGGCCCAGCTAATTTTTGTATTTTTAGTAGAGATGGAGTTTCACCATGTTGGCCAGACCAGTCTTGAACTCCTGACCTCAAGTGATCCACCAGCCTTAGCCTCCCAAAGTGCTGGAATTATAGATGTGAGCTACCATGCCCAGCCTGGTCATTCTTTTAAGATAGGTCTCCTGGCAACAAAGTCTCAGTTTTCTGTCTGAAAAAGTCTTGATTTTCTCTTTGTACTTGAAGGATATTTTTGCTGGACATAGAATGCTAGGTTGGCAGGTCTTTTCTTTCAGCATTTGAGAAATGTACCATTTCCTTCTGTCCTCCACAGTTTCTGATGAGAAATCTGCTATTCAGTAGTTTTAGGCTGCAATATCACAGGGAGGTATTCATGTCAACATGGGCACTGGGTCACAAGTTCCCTAAGTTTGAAGTGTCAACTTCGACCAAACAAATTAATGGCTATTCTACATTCAAAAATCAGGAAATTTAAATTTATTATGAAATGTAATGCAGCATATATTAAAGACTTAACCAGCGTTTTAAAACTCAACTTTCAAAGAAAAGATAGTATTGCTCCCTGTTTCATTAAAACCTAGAGAGATGTAATCGGTAAGCAAGAAGGAAAAAGGGAAATTCACAAAGTAACTTTTTGTGTCTGTTTCTTTTTAACCCAGCATGGAGAGAAAATTTATGTCCTTGCATGCATCCATCTCCGTATCAGAAATGGAACCAAATGGCACCTTCAGCAATAACAACAACAGCAGGAACTGCACAATTGAAAACTTCAAGAGAGAATTTTTCCCAGTTGTATATCTGATAATATTTGTCTGGGGAGTCTTGGGAAATGGCTTGTCCATATATGTTTTCCTGCAGCCTTATAAGAAGTCCACATCTGTGAATGTTTTCATGCTAAATCTGGCCATTTCAGATCTCCTGTTCATAAGCACGCTTCCCTTCAGGGCTGACTATTACCTTAGAGGCTCCAATTGGATATTTGGAGACCTGACCTGCAGGATTATGTCTTATTCCTTGTATGTCAACATGTACAGCAGTATTTATTTCCTGACCGTGCTGAGTGTTGTGCGTTTCCTGGCAACTGTTCACCCCTTTCGGCTTCTGCATGTCACCAGCATCAGGAGTGCCTGGATCCTATGTGGGATCATATGGATCCTTACCATGGCTTCCTCAGTAATGCTCCTCAACAATGGCTCTGAGCAGAAGGGCAGTGTCATATCATGCTTAGAGCTGAATCTCTACAAAATTACTAAGCTGCAGACCATGAACTATATTGCCTTGGTGGTGGGCTTCCTGCTGCCGTTTTTCACACTCAGCATCTGTTATCTGCTGATCATTCGGGCTCTGTTAAAAGTGGAGGTCCCAGAATCGGGGCTGCGGGTTTCTCACAGGAAGGCACTGACCACCATCATCATCACCTTGATCATCTTCTTCTTGTGTTTCCTGCCCTATCACACACTGAGGACCCTCCACTTGGTAACATGGAAAGTGGGTATATGCGAAGACAGGCTGCATAAAGCTGTGGTTATCACACTGGCCTTGGCGGCAGCCAATACGTGCTTCAATCCTCTACTCTATTACTTTGCTGGGGAGAATTTTAAGGACAGACTAAGGTCTGCACTCCGAAAAGGCCATCCACAGAAGGCAAAGACAAAGCATGGTTTCCCTGTTAGTATGTGATTGAGAAAGGAAACAAAGGTATAAGGAGTTCTTAGATGAGACCTGTTCTTGTATCATTGTGTCCATCTTCATTCATGCATAGTCTCCAAATGACTTTGTATTTACATCATTCCCAGCAAATGTTGATTCTTAATATTTAGTTGACCAAGACTTTTGTTAATAAGAACAACTTCAAAAATTTTATTCCGTGTATTTTCAGTTGTTGAGTCTTAATGAGGGATACAGGAGGAAAAATCCCCACTAGAGTCCTGTGGGCTGAAATATCAGACTGGGAAAAAATGCAAAGCACATTGGATCCTACTTTTCTCCAGATATTGAACCAGAAGTCTGGCCCATCAGGCTTTCTAAATTCTTCAAAACAGCCACAACTTCCCCAGCTTCCCCAGCTCCCTTGCCCTCTTCAGTCCCCAGAGATATAGCCAACTAACGATGCTACTGGAAGCCCCAGAGCAGACAAGAAGCACATCCTAAGATTCAGGGAAAGAAGAGGAAGGCTGTCCTATAACAAAGCAACTTCAAGTCCCAAGTAAGGACAGTGAGAGAAAAGAGGGGAGAAGGATTGGAGCAAAAGAGAACTGGCAATAAGCTGCTTTTTTAAGTTTACACAGCTAGTAAGAGTTTTAAAAATCTCTGTGCAGAAGTGTAGGCTGGGTGCTCTCCCCACTGCTATCCTTGTAAACTTCCAGGAAGATTGGTTGAAAGTCTGGATAAAAGCTCTCCTCTCCTACCAGTTTCCTCCCCCTCCTCACTCTCACAAGAAAACCAAGGGTTTCTCTTTAGAGTTGTTGACTCATAGTACAGTAAAGGGTGGAGGTGATATGGCATTCTGAAGGTAGGGAGGGACTAAGTCAGTCTTCATACTAAGCACAAATCCCAGTACCCTTTCCTTATTTAGCTACCAGAATGATGACGGACTCAAACCCTGTCAAGACAGGACCCTGGAGGATCCTCCTATGAGGAAACTGCATTATCTGAAAAAATGGCTGACAGATACAAACAGTTGGGGATCCTTCAACACAAAAACTGGGTATCTGCCCTATTACTCATCTGACAATGAAGCCCACAATGCAATGAATCCCTTCCACTCACAGCATTTGGTCAACCTGTCAGAGCCTCATTCTTAATTATGAACAACAGTCAATGAACACAATACATTAGAGGGAAAGGCCCTAACACAAAAGGCACCAACAAATAAATGTGAGAGTAGATAGAGACCTTTTGAGTATAATAGGTCCTCCAAAATAAGAGATTACACCAAGATAGAGAAAAACACAGTAAGTAGGAAATAAGGAATCCGACACAGGTGAAAGTGAAGGGAATTCCCAGGATGTTGGTGTGTAGCAGGCTTAGAAAGCAACTCATTCATGTTGGAGCAGGACTCTTAAAGGACTCTAGGAGAGATATCTCCCAGAAAAAAAAGAAATTAATTGATTCATGCACATTGAGAGGGATTTAGATTTCTCTTACAGAGATTGAGATAAACTAGTGACAAATACATAGAAAAATAAGCAACTGAAAACACAATACAGTTTTTAAATGCTAGAGGAAAAGAAACTTTTGTATTAGAGAGGAAATATAACCATAGTACACTAACTGGCTCAGCTGTGAATAATATTTACATAGAGGATAATGTGAATATAGTAGTTCCCCATTATCTGTGGTTTTGCTTTCTGCGGTTCATTTACAGCCAACCAGTCTGAAAATATTAAATGGAAAATTCCAGAAATAATTCTTAAGTTTTAAAACATGTACTGTTTTGAATAGCATGTTGAAATCTCACACTATCCCACTCCACCCATGTTCTGGGCATGGCAAAGTGGGATGGTGTGAGATTTCTCCAGTGGATCCACAATGTATATGCTACCCACCCATGAGTCACTTAGTCATCATCCAGTTGATCAGACCAACTGTTGTGGTATAGCAGTGCTTGTGTCAAAGTCACTCTTATTTTACTTAATAACGTCCCCAAAGCATAAGAGTAGTGACGCTGGCAAATAAGATACACCAAAGAGAAGCTGCAAAATGCTTCCTCTAACAGAAAAGGTGAAAGTTCTTGACTTAATAAGGAAAAAAAAAACATGCTGAAGTTGCTAAGCTCTACAGTAAGAACAAATCCATCTGTAAAACTGTGAAGAAGGCAAAAGAAATTTGTGCTAGTTTTGCTGTTGTACCTCAAGTTGCAAAAATTATTTATTACACCCCATGGTGTGTAATAAATGCTTAGTTAAGATGAAAAGGTATTACATTTATGGGTGGAAGACATGAACAGAAATGTGTTCCAATTGACAGCAATCGAGTTTGGTACTATTCGTGATTTCAGGAATCTATTGGGGGTCTTGGAATGCAACTCCCACAGATAAGGGGGCGCTGCTGGAGTGAAATACTGTGATATAACCTGTTTTTCAGGAAATGAAGGGACAAGATGTGCACATGTGTGGGAGAGGCATAAGAAACCTAAGTTGCCATATTCCATCACAGAAAATGTATAATAACTAAAGCTGGAAAATGATGAATAACTGTACAACCATATTATTTAGCAATAGGAGGTAAATACAGGTAGAAGCAGAAGAAAGAATGGGCAGGGAGTACCTCTGTGGAGAAGTTGGGGTGGGAGGATAGGGTGGGGACTTCTCATTTTGAAAACTGTGTAATTGCCTAACTTGTGAATATGTATTTCTGAAGTAAAATAAAAATTAAGTTAAAATTAAATTTTAAAATTCAAACTAATTCTGAGTTGTTTTTTAAAAACAAAAAAGACAGGAAAGGCCATCAGAAATGGAAACTGAACATTGGCAGTAAAAAGGAGAGCAGGAAAGGACTAGAGTTGGATTTGGATTCTTGAGAGAAGCCCATCTAGTCCTGCCATGGGAGACAAGTCCTCTCTTGGGGTGAGGAAAGTCACTTTCTGGGATTAGAGGAGATCTGATATGTTACTTGGGATATTTTCAGTTGCAAGTAACAGAAAACCCAACCCCAAGTGGCTTACATAATAAAGGGATTTGATTATCTCATATAACTGAAATATACTAAGGGAAGTTGGACTTCAGGCCCTGTTCAACCAGGGCATCTGTGGGCTTTCCTCCCCAGATGTTGGCTCTGCCACGTGGGTGAATCCCCTCATGGAAACAAGCTGACTGCAAGCAGCCTGAGGCTACTTCCTTATTTGTTTCTAAAACAAACTAATGAAGAATGGATTACTCTGAATGAGGATGATGACAGTACACACCTAAAGTAGTTGGGGTGAAACCCACTGAAATCTCAGCTGGGAAAGGGATGAAATGGGGCTTGCAGTGGCCACATATGTACTGCAAATGAGGTGGAAATAGAGCTGCCAACCAGCCAGGCATCCATGCTGGTTGTGGCCTATACCTGAGCAGGCAGCCAGGCAGCTCTGGAGGTTGGGGGTAAATGTGGGCTCTAGGAAGAAGGGCAAAAGTTAAATTTTGAAGTTCGATTGTGAAGTCATAGGGATGTTCAATTATCAATGAGAAACGTTAACAATTTTCCAAGGGCAACATGGCCCAAATAAATCTGGGAGTAACAGAGCAAACAAGGTCCTTAGGATGAGTAATAAGGGAGGGGTTGTGAATTATTAGTGTCTAAGGTGTGTGTGTGAGAGAGACAGATAGAGATGTAATGACTTACTTTTCTTTTTTCCAGCCAGAGTGAAGCCTCCTATTTGTTGAGATATGTCCTTGGAGAGGAAACAAAATGGAAGTCTTTATTTACCATATCAAAAGCCAAAAGTGTCCTGGGGTTTTGGACACAGCTCTTTTTGTTTAAGAGAGTGGGTATTTCCTCAAGCAAATACATACATTGTTCAACTGGGAGAAAGGATTTTTGTTGTGTAAACTTTGGTGGAATTATGAGACTGAAACTGTGCTTTCTCAATGGGGACCTAAGAAGCAAATGCCATTATGTTTTGTAACTGTGTTAAATTCTTTATTTTGGATTTGATTAAGCTGACTTTCAGTTTATTCTGAAGTAGAGATTATGTCAAACTGGCCAAAGATGGGTTAGGAGAGGACACGGCTTTCTATAGATAATTTATTTTTCTGTTTGGAAAAGAATTTGAAAATAGAGACCCAATCAGGGGAAAATGAGAGTGGGGAGTGGGCACAGGGGTAACTCTAGGGATGTGTTGATGGAAGATCCTTACTCTGAAGACATCTCATCCCCAAGCAGATGAAGGCAGCTGCTTGGGGCTAATAAAAGCCACCAAGAGAAATATAATGAGAAAGAGACTTGTTAGAATGTTAATATGTATTTTAAAGCTCTAATAAGTTTCCTTAAAGTATAGCAATGGCATAAGAATCCACAGAGAGATTAAATAAATAGCTTGGACACAGATGCTAATTTATCTGAGGAGTATGAAAAGCTTCAGCAGGGGTAACTGCATGATGTGCTGAGGAGGCTAAATTCTAAGCCCAAGAACCTCCATCCCCAACCCCTGAAGACCCCTACGTCCCAAGTGTGGGGTGACAGCAGGGAGAACCTGCAGCTTAGGTCAATGGACCAGTGTGTACCGGTGGTTGCCTATCAGAGGAGTCTCCCTAATGAACTGGCTCATGTATGGCCTCAGGATCTTTGCATAACCTTCAAGTTAGGGAAAAACAAACCATCATATTACTCTCAAATTGGAGAGCCATTGTAACAACCAAGACTGAATTTCCCCATTAGCTTAATGGGACAGGTGCTTAAAGTTTGATATAAATTGCTGTAAACTAATGTTCTTAATATTAAGTATGATGCCTGGGTGAGAAGTTTCTATTTATTCTGGGCCTATGACCCTGGAGAAGTTTTTCAGAGAGATTCTGTCTGACTGCTCCAGCACAGTGTTTCAGCTCACAGTTCATACATAGACTATGGAGATTTAGTATGCAGAAGGTCACATCAAACTTGCTCAGAAGTTATATCAAAGCAGAATCACATGAATGTTTATGTGTAAGAGCACCTGGTTATAGATTACAGAGTCATAATCGTTAACCCTGTGTATTAGTCCATTTTACTTATTTATTTATTTATTTATTGAGACGGAATTTCACTGTTGTCACCCAGGCTGGAGTGCAATGGCATGATCACGACTCACTGTAACATCCACCTCCCAGGTTCAAGTGATTCTCCTGCCTCAGCCTCCTGAGTAGCTGGGATTACAGGTGCCTGCCACTATGCCCAGATAGTTTTTGTACTTTTAGTAGAGACAGGGTTTCACCACATTGGCCAGGCTGGTCTTAAACTCCTGACCTTAGATGATCTACTCGGCTTGGGCTTCCAAAGTGCTGGGACTACAGGCGTGAGCCACCATGCCTGCCCAATCCATTTTCATGCTGCAAATAAAGACATACCCAAGACTGGCCAATTTACAAAAGAAAAAGGTTTATGGGACTTATAGTTCCACATGACTGGGGAGGCCTCACCATCATGGTGAAAGGTGAAAGGCACGTCTCACATGGCAGCAGACAAGAGAAGAGAGCTTGTGCAAGGAAACTTCCATTTTTAAAACCATCAGATCTCCTGAGACATATTCACTATCACAAGAACAGCACTGGAGAGACCCGACCCATGATTCAATTACTTTCCACCAGATTCCTCCCACAACATGTGGGAATTGTGGGAGTTTCAATTCAAAATGAGATTTTGGTGGGGACACAGCCAAACCATATCACCTTGTCAGACATTATCTTACATGTAGGAAAAGGCAAAGACTAGGGTCATTTATCTTTTAAGGAATGTAGTGACTCAGGCAGGAGACATGGGAGGTTGTGCGCTGTAAGCTGTTTTGTCTTCAAAGCACCCATCCAGAGACCTGCATGTTGTCACAGGGCCATGGGCTTTGTGAAATTATGCTAGCAAGCAGAAATGAGCAAACATGGCTTCTTACATTTACTACTTGATCCCACAATCCCACAAATTTCTGCTTTTGTTCATAAATCAACTGTCTAGTTACATTTACAGGACCAACATCAGTTATCCCACATAGCTAGAAAGCCTCTTTCCTGAGAAGGTCACTAATCTTTCAGTTGCAGTTGTAAGAAATGAACATCAGGCCCAACATGCATACTTGCCTACTTATTGGAAAACACTTTGGGTTGCATCTATTTTTCTAATTAGTATGATCCTTGTTTTTTCCTGGCATTGCCTTTTCCTGTGCCTAACACAACACCTCAAAAGAACTATTACAAGGACACTACAGATTGTGCATAGCAGTGTATACTTAATAGCATTAAAGTGAGGTACAGACAGAAAAAAATATGATAACCAATTAACAAAACTGGAACATACATTTGAATTTTTTTAAATTGTACTATTTTCTCTTTTTGTACCCATTTTTATTAAAGTCTTCTTTTCACACACAAAAAAATAATTTTGGACTAGAGCTTATCACATTAATAACATATTCATACAAATATAACTTTAGAAAAGATTTAATATGATAACCAAACTTATGACTGAAAACAGACTTTTATGAATTTATATAATTGCTGGAACATTTATATCTATAACACACTTATAAATATAATTGAAAGAAAATCTAGTATCATCATTTGATAATGCCTCTCATACAATTTACCAAATAATTCTAATCATTTCATCCAAAAAAGATTTAATTTATGATTTTCATCCTGGAGAACCTGACTCAGAGGTCAAAAGATTTAAAACATTTAATCAAAACAGAATCACGAGGCATTGTAAAATAAGTTATTCTTTTAACCAGAGTAATAATCAAAAGGCTTCAAAAGTAATACATAAAGTTTCATGGATGTAAAAATCTTAATCCTTTTAAAGCTGTGTTTTCTTATGTAACCAAAAACTTAATAAAAACAATGTAGGAATTATCTTGATAGAATATAAAATCTTTGTTTTTAGGCCAGTTCCCAAACAGGTAAAGAAAAACCTCCTGCAGTGTGATTGCTTCTTCTTATAGGCAGCCCATTTAGAAAACCTGAAAGTCAAATCTGATGAAAAGAGTACTTGAATTTAATCAGACATAGGAAGAGTGTGTCCAGGGTAATGAGTAACCACTATATTTTAGAAGAATGTAAACAAGCAAACTAGTACCTTGAGCAAGGGAATACATGCTCTTAGTAACTGCATGGGAAGTTCCCTGGGTATATGGAACAATTTAGACATACCAAAAAAAGTCAAAAGCCCAAAATCAAGTTATACTGGAGGAAAACCTTGTTTTTCTAGACCTTCAAGATAAACATTTTAGCATCAGGCCACAGCAGCAGAGGTAGAATGGGAGAAAAAAATGTTACAGGAGTTGATGAAAAAGTTAAAAGAGAGGGTTATTCCAGCCAAGCAAAAAGACATACCTTCTCAAGGGGGTACAAAAATAGGAGGCAATTATATATGACCTGCAAATCATGTGCAGTGAGGTACAATAAAAGTTTAAACTTCTGAGATACAAGTTTGAGAAGTTTCGAAAAGAAATTTCAGGATTAAAAATCAAAACCTCATGTAATTTTACAAAGAGCAAATCAATACTTTAAGAAAACCTTGTTCTAACATATGAGGTCAAAATTGTTAGTTTTGTATTAATGTATTTTTAATATTAAAGCTCAATCTTTAGAAAAACTGTTATTTTTTAAATTAGAGCCAACGTAATCACATACAAAATTCCTTTTATAAATTCTCTTGTCACAAACTTTATTATGACTTACACAGACCATTATAACATGCTTGGACTTTCTGCTTTGTCTAATCCTTTCTCTTTCTTAAATAACCAGTCATTTTGTTTTAGAACAAAAATTTACCATATAAGATCCTTTCTCATACAAAATTATTCTCTTATTTTTTACCTTCCTTACCAAAATTACATCTTCATATCCGTAACTTTCTTCCCATATCTCTCCCCTAGTGACTGCTTCCTTTTTATCTTGCTTCATAAATAATCTGCAAATTAGACAAAATTACTATTTTTCTCAATAAAGTGCACATTTTTATGCCTTATAAGCTTTGTTCTTAAAAACATATCATATTTTGGGGGTACATTTTATGTATAGAATTATATGTATTATAATTTTTATTCTTAGTAACCTAATGTCAGTATTTTATAGATGAGAAACATTTTATAATTTTTTAGAAATACCTTTCTTTATAAGTTTTTCTTAATTAGAAATGACCCAAACATTTAATGAGTATCTACTATTTAATTTAGCATAACATTAAGATTTTAAACTACATGAAAAGGTCATTACAAGCATTTATCTCATTTACATTTATTTAATTTACTTAGTTTTCAAGAGTTTACCTAGATTACTTATAAAAACTGAAATATTAGACAAAGCTAGTCATCATTACAAGATATTCCCCTGTTAATCATTTTATAGTCTGTGAACATCAGGTGTTTACCTAAGTAAGAAACTTAAAGTGAAATATATGGGCATTTTCCTGGTAACTCAGAAGATTTGGCTGTTTTCACTAAACCAATATTATTATTATTATTAATTTATATAACTATATGGGGTACATGTGCAATTTTGTTGCATACATAGATTGCATAGTGGTCAAGTCAGAGCTTTTAGGTTATCCATCACCCAAATAACATGCATTGTACTTATTAAGTAATTTCTAATCATCCATCCCACTCCACCTTCTCACCCTTCTGAGTCTCCATTGTCTATCTCTACTCTCTTCTGTCCATTTTTAGCACCCACTTATGACTGTGAACAAGCAGTATTTGACTTCCTGTGTCTACCTTGTTTCACTTAAGATAGTGATATCTAGTTCCATCCATGTTGCTGCAAAAGACATGATTTCATTCTTTTTATGACTGAATAGTATTCCATTGTATACATATACCACATCTTCTTTATCCAATCATCCATTGGTAGACACAGGTTGATTCCATATTTTTGCTATTGTAAATAGCACTGTCATAAACATATGAATGTGGATATCTTTTTTATATACTGATTTATTTTCCTTTTGGTAGATACGTAGTAGTGGGATTGCTAGATTGAATGATAATTCTATTTTAGTTCTTTGCAGAACCTTCATACTGTTTTCCATAGACATTGTTCTAATTTAAATTCCCACCAACAGTGTATAAGAGTTTTCTTTTTTCCACATCCTTGCCAACATTTGTTATTTTTTGCTTTTTTAATAATAGCAATTCTGACTGGGATAAGATGATATCTTTGTTGTGTGTGCTTTTTTTTTAAGGGGCAGGTAGCAATGAGGGAAGCTCAATTTTCTATTTTTCTTTTTTGTGGCAATGAGGTATTGCTGTGTTGCCCAAGCTGGTCTTGAACTCCTGTGCTCAAGCAATCTTTTTCCATTGGCCTCCCAAAGTGCTGGGATTACAGGTATCAGCCACCACACCCGACCTAATTGTGGTTTTAATTTGCATTTGATGATGATTAGGGATGTTGAGCACTTATTCATATACTTGGCCATTTCTACATCTTCTTTGGAAAAATGTCTATTCATGATCTTTGACTACTTTTTAGTAAATTATTTGATCTTTTGTTGTTGTTGTTGAGTTGAATTCTTGTATAGTTTGGATACTAGTCCCCTGTTGGATGCATAGTTTACAAACATTTTCTCCCATTCTACAGGTTGTCTGTTCACTCTGTTTATTATTTCTTTTACTGTACTGAAGCTTTTTAGTTGAAGTCTCATTTGTCTATTTTTGTTTTTGTTGCCTGTGCTTTTGAGGTCTTAGTCATAAATCTTTTGCCTAGACCAATGTTCAGAAGAGTTTTCCCTAGTTTTTTTTTCTGGTATTTGTATAATTTGGGGTTTTATGTTTAAGTTTTTACTCCATCTTGAGTTTATTTTTGTATAAGATGAGAGATACGAATCCAATTTCATTCTTCTGTATATGACAATCCAATTATCCCAGCACCATTTATTGAAAAGGGCGTCCTTTTCCCAATGTATATTCTTGCTGGCTTTGTTAAAGATCCATTGACTGCAAATATGTGGCTTTATTTCTGGGTTCTCTTTTCTGTTCCATTGATCTATGTGTCTATTTTTATACCAGTACCATGCTGTTTTGGTTATTGTAGCCTTACAATTTGAGATCAGGTAATGTGATGCCTCCAGCTTTGTCCTTTTGCTTAGGGTTGCTTCAGCTATTCGTACTCTTTTTTGGTTCCACAAAACCAACAATATTATACTAGTTTTTTAATTTAAAAAAAAATTTCACAAACGAATGTCATTCTGGTTTTGGCTGGTTTATAAACTTCATGCCAAACCATGGCACTTTAAAATCTATAGAAGAACAAATATAAAATTGTCTCATTAGGAAACCCAGGCAAAAAAGTATGCTAACAATTTTGAAGACATTTCTATTTTACTTTTCTCAATAATTTTAAAACGAACTTATTTATTAAAGTTTTACTTAAATCAATGAACTTTGAAAATATTTGGGCTAATTTATTAGCTCATTTGTTTACAAATCAATTTGATACCATTTAGACAACAACCTATAACATAAAACATGTATGCATACATAAACACATCTAAACATACACACACACAAATAACGATCATTGTTTTCATTTTAGAATTTGAGCCATGAGGTAGTAATACAAACTCACTGGATTATAAAAGATGGTTGGGTCCAAATTACATTTGGGACCTTTTCATATGGCTAAACTTTATTTGCCCCAATGGGTAATCTGATGAGGGCAGTGGACAAAATTTTGGGTAAAACAATTTTCATGGTAGTTTGATTTTTAAAACCTCTTCACACCTTTTTTTTTCAGTTTCAAATGAGTTTATGGTTAAATTTTCAAAGTTCACATGGCTGAATTGTATAAGAAAAACAAAATCTACAAGTAACTTTGAATTAATAATACTGTAAGCAGTGTGTTTTACCTCAACATCAGTAGAAAAGTCAGCAAATTCAAAGTAGGCAGGAAAAACAGAGAATTTAGAAGGCTTTACACGTTAAGTCTACAGTTGCAGAGATAATTAACATTTGAGTTCTGAATTTTTCTTGATGTAATTTGCCCATCCATTTAAAATGTGCATAAGAATGGGCCCTAATATGGAGCTAACTGGAGTCCCAGAAAACCTACTATACTATACCTTTGTGTGTAAAAGTCTCAATGTTAAATTCCCTTTAGTAAAATCTCCAATCTAGGGAGATGCTTGAAAATATAGGCTCTGTATGTATTAAACATGAAGTCTGCTGGATCTTGGGTGCTTAGTTTCCCTGTTCTTTCAGTCTGGGATGATTTATCTCCCATTGTGAGAGCTCAGCAAAGCAGAAATACTAGTGATAAGTGTAATGAGTCAAGTGTGGTGCTTCAAGCATTGCCAATGCTGTTACTCATCTTACATATCTTGGTTGTTTCTTCTGGTTGCCTAAAGCAATTGTGGGGGCTAGGAGCACTGGGTGACAGACTCTTATGTCTGTGTCCCTGAATGAGTCAATTTTTAATTACTTGTGATGAAGAATTTCCTATGGGACCACTGCATGTCATGAAGACTGTACTCTGACATTCCATGAGATCTCCAGTCACCCAGAGATGCCAAATCAGAACCCAGCTAGAAGGAGCAAGTGTTCCTTGTCTTTGGAGTTAACTCGGTTCAAACCTTCATAGATTTTTTAGTAGTTTCTTCCCTGCTGAGCCTTGTTTATAGAATCAAATTGAAAGGGAAAACACTGGCTTAACCTAGCCTATCAGACAGCCTCACATATCCATTTATTCCTAGTATATTTTAACTGGAAGAATTCCCCTTCTTGAGAAGTAAAAAGTCTCAAGGAAGAATTTGCCCCTTCCTCAAGGGGTAAAAGCAACTTGCTGAATAAAACTTAGAACCACCAATCAAATCAAAGTTCTGAGACTTAGGAGAGGCTCACTCAGTTATTTGCAACCATGGAGGAGCTGGAGGGGCTCAGAGTGTTCATGCTGGTACTGAGGTGCCAGGTCCTTTCAATGGACCCTGGAAAGTCTACTCTCTGAGTTCTTTCATGGTTGCCATGATTATTGACTTAAAAAAAAATCAAGCATTTAAGGAATTAAACTTTGTTTCATTCAGAGATCTTGCTGAGAACTATAGCCTGAGAATTAGAGCCTGGGAGAAGTCTTTCAGAAAAGTTTTGACAGAGTGCTCCAGAACAGTGTTTATAACTATTTCTATTCAGCTTTATCTTTTTGAGATTTCATCATGATACTGCAGCCTGTGTGATGGTAACAGTTTAATTATACATATATCTGTTCGTGATGACTTAGGTTATTTTCTCTTTTTGCTATTAGGAACAATGCTGCCATGAATATTTTTGCACGTGTCTCTCAATGCACACATGTAAAACCTTTTCCATACTATACAGTTAGGAATGTGTTCACAATCCACATTTCTAGGTCTTTTTCAAATTGGTTTCACCAATTCATACTTCTACCAGCAATGCATGTAAAATCCTACAGATCTACATTTGAGATGGCCAGACATTTAGAAACATTTGGAATGTTTTGGAAACATTTGAGATGGCCAGACATTTAGCCTGTTGAAACCTGGCGGGTTTCAAGTGACTTTCACTGTGGTCTTTATATAAATAAAATTTAAGGAATTAAACACAAATAAATCCTCACAAAAGAAAATAACAAAGGTTGCATTTTTGGCAAAAGAAAAATGTTAATAGATTAATAGTCTGAAATGCAAGAAGAAACAGTGAACAAAGATTTGCATAAATATATGTGTAAATGTAGGATTGGGGTTGATAGCTAGATTAACCATCTTCCACTTTTTGTTGTTGCTGATAAGATGTCAGCTATCCAAGTACCATTACTTCCATAATAGTAGCTAGCATTTATTAATGCTAGACACTTTTCCAAAAATATGTGTGCCTTTTTCATTAATAAAATAAATTGAAATTTTGCATATGAGAAAACTGAGTTATATAGCAGTGAAGCAATTTGCCAAGATGTACTTGTAAATAATAGAATGGAAACCCAGTCAGTACAGTTCCACAACTCAAATTCTCACCAACCACACCTAACACTAAACTCCCTTATCCTCTTATCTACTACACTAAACTTTAGTGCGACACTGCCTCATAGATGAGTTGCTTCTTGTTCTGATTGGTCTTAAGATTTTCTCTTTGTCTTTTGTGTTCTAAAAGATTTCTGTGACATGTGGAGGTATAGATTTCTTTTCCATTAACCTGAGTTAGATTTAGCTGTGTCTAATCCAATGCTAAACCCATGTTTTGCATTTTAAATTTCAATAATTTTACTTTTCATTTCTAGAAATAAATTTTTTCCAAATGGCATAGTTGTAATTCATTGTTTCTTGTACTTGTTAATCTCTTCATGTCTCATCTTCATTTATTGAAATATGCTTACTTTATGATCATGTCTAATAATTTCATCTTAAAGTCTTTGTCAATCTGATCCTGCTGTATATCATTTTTGCTGTCTCTCACCCATGCTGACTTGGTATATTTTGCCATTTTAAACTATGAGTCCCTGTTCTTTGGAACTCTATCAGTGGAATTCTTAAGGTTTATCTTGACTTTCCTCCAGAGAGGTTTTGCATTTATTTCTGCCAGGTTTTGGGATGCATTAAAATCCTGGGGCTACATTAAATTAAATTCACCGTTTGATTTTTTAATATCACATAGGAATTATAAATTCTGTCCATAACTTTTCCAATAATCAGATTGTGATTCAAAATTTTCAAGACAGGTATTTTTCTCCCCTTACCTAATAAAGGGGTCCAGACAGGCAAGGTGCATTGTTGCTTTCTTCTGTATAATAGGTTTGTTTCTCATATGCCCTTATACTAAGAGTGAAGTCTATAGTATTCTAGCTTTACTTAGGGGGTATAGAAGATCTTGTCCAAAAACGGCTACCATTGATTCCTCCCCTACCTGTAAGGGCATGCCAGTTATCACATCAAGAAGTAGAATCTGATTTCCTTCCTCTTGAATGTGGGCTTAATGGTATGTTTAGTCAATGGGATACAGCAGAAGTGACATTCTGGGACTTCCATGGCTAGGTCATATCAAGACTTGTGGTTTCTGCCTGGGCCTCTTCAAAGTAACTCTTGAGATGTTTCTTCTTGAAATTCAACAATCATTCTGCCAGAAGATCAAGCTATCTGGATAAGTAATGTAAAGATGATTAGGTTGGCAGCCCCTGCTGAGCTCCCAACCAACAGCCACCATCAACTGCTCAACTGTAAATGAGCCCTCCTGAGTAGACAGCCAAGTCTTCAGATGACTCTTGCCTCAGCCTCCACTGGTTGTAATTCCATGATACTCCCCAAGTGAGAACTTACCAGCTGAGCCTAGTGAACCCATAGAATGTAATAACATATTGTTTATTTAGGTTACTAAGTATTGGGGTGGTGTGTTACACAACAAGAGCTCTTCTGTTAGCCTTTCCATCTGGGGTGGGATCTAAACTTTATGTCCAGTTTCCCTCATCCTATGAGGTTATCAAAAATAACAACACCTAAGTTCACTAGGGTTTAGAAAGTAATTTCATAAAGAAAGCATTTGTTGGCCCTCCACTATTTCTCAGGGTTCAAACTTTTATGTTGCTTTTCCACCTCTCTATATTTTTTTCATTTTGCACTCTGTAGTGCACTTAAAAATTAAGATTACATAGCTTTTATAAGGTTAGAAATTTAGAGGATATTGTACTCCATATGATCATAAATTAAAGTTTTTTAGCTTCTTTGTACAAAAGGAAGTAAGGTTCTGAATTATTTGGGATTTTAATATGAATTTCATATGAATCTGTGGCATGCTTTCCTAGTGAGAATGCCTAGCTCCATTCACTCTTTGATCCCCCAATCCAGATTTTGTTTCTAACACTGTGCTCAAAGTGGCCTTGCTAAAGTCACCAATGATTGCCATGTTGTCAAATCTAATGGTCTTTTCCCTAGTCTCAATTTACACAATCTGTATTGCATTAGACACAGTTGCCCACTAATTATTCTTATAACACATTTTCTTCTTGGGCTTTGTGACACAACAATCTCTTGTTTTTTTCTCCTATTTCCTCATCTACTCCTTCAAACAGGCTCTGACTTACACATCTCTGCATGTGTGTGTGTTTCTGTGTGTGTGTTCAGCCCATTTATCAGTGAGGACCATAAGCTGGTTTGGAGTCTATTCTTTGAGATCCCATACCTTGCTTACTTTTTGCTAACTCCCATTTTGGCAGCTCAATTCTGCCTAATTTCACTCATCAAGTAACCAAGGATCCTAGTGATAGGAACATATTTTCTTAGAATTTCACCACCACTGGTTTGTCCTCTCTGCAAACTTGAATATCTAGGTATCAACTGAGCTGTAGTTACAACAACGATTGTGTCTCCCCTGCTGCCTCTTTCTTTGCCAACCTTAGCAGCTCACTCAGTTTCCCAAGTCACCCACAGTAGTCTATATGTCACATTTGTCTATTTAGACACAGCCTTCTTTTGACTACAAAATAGGGAAATTGAAAAGAATTTCATCTTCTCCCAAGTCATACTTCCAGGGAAAGCCTTCATAATTTTATTTGAAATGAACTTCCAAAATACAAGAACTATCTTTCAATTCAATTCCACAAGTTATTTTGCTGTGTACCTGCCAATTATGTGTCAGGCACTGTGCTGGCCACCTTAGGGGTATAAGGATGGCTAACATATGGCCTAGCAAAGTACTTAAAATATGTACATAAAACACCAAGCTGTAACTCAGGAAGTGAAGACAAAGTACAAGCAGAGTGCGGAAAAGGAATAATTCTCACCCAAGTGATGGCTTTGTGAAAAAACGGGCTATTTGGCTTAACCCCTAAAGAACAGGTAGAAGTTAGCAGACAGAAATTAAGGAATGAGGGAAAAAAGAAAGAGAGAAAGGTATTTCAGTTGAGGGACATACATAAAGACACAAATAAAATCTAGCACTTTGTTTAAGTTGTAAGCACACTGATGTGGACTGGCAGACATGCAGGACCCTAGAGGGAGAGTCATAGCACAAAGATGCTGTAAGAGTAGGTTAGGTGGGGTCATGGAGGATGTGGATGCCATGCTAAGGAACACACTGTAATTCAGGGGGCAATGGGGAGCCATGGGAGATTTCTTAGGGGAATAGTATAATGACTAGAGCTGTGTATAAGGAACATGACTCTGGAAGGAACATATGGACCATACTTTCAATAAAAATATACGACCATGCCCTCAAGCTAAACATAATTTATTCTTGACTGTCTTTAATTGCATATAATTCATTTTTTCTTCTCTGTTAGAGGAGATGAGCACATGTTAATTTTATAAGGTTTGCCTGCAAGGAAATGGAACAATGTTTGAGCACAGAAGACAATCACTTTGAAAATCTACAACTCTCTCAGCATGCCTCAGTCTGGCCACATTTGGGCTCATGCTTTTCAGTTTGGGCTGTCAACTCGCTAGTTTTGCAAAAAGCAAACAACACAAAATAGTGGAACCAACCCAAATACTCATCAATCAATGAGTGGATAAAGAAACTGTGGTGTGTATATATATATATACACACACACATGGAATACACTCAGCCATAAAAAGGAATGAATTAACAGCATTTGCAGTGACCTGGAAGAGATTGGAGACTATTATTCTAAGTGAAGTAACTCAGGAATGGAAAATCAAACATCATATGTTCTCACTGATATGTGGGAGCTAAGCTATGAGGATGCAAAGGTGTAAGAATGATACAGTGAACTTTGAGAACTTCAGGGGAAGAGTGGGGGAGCAAGGGATAAAAGGCTACAAATAGGGTGCAGTGTATACTGCCCAGGTGATGGGTGCACCAAAATCTCACAAATCACCACTAAAGAACTTACTCATATAACTAAATACCACCTGTACCCCAACAACCTATGGAAAAATAAAAAAAATTTTTAAAAATTTTAAGCAAACAACAAAAGCTACACCTGGAAATTCTTATTGAATATATTTGTAGTCTGGCCTGGCCATTTGTTTTGGGGCTTTTTTTTTTTTTTGTCTTGTTTTGTTTTTTTAAGTGTTATGGATGATTTTGTGTGTGTCAACTTGACTGGGCCCTAGGCCACAGGATGCTCAGATGTCTGGTTAAATATTATTTCTGAGTGTATCTATGAGGTTTTTTTTCTGGAAGAGACTAACATCTGTATCAGTGGACTGAGTAAAACCCACGGTCCACTTCAAAGTAAGTGGGCTTCATCCAAACTGTTGGCGTCCTGAACAGATCAAAAAGACAGAGGAAGGGAGAATTCCCTCTCTCTTTATCTGACTACTTGAGCTGGAATGCTGGTCTTCTCCTGCCCTCAGACTGGAACTTACACCACCATTTCTCCTGGTTCTCAGGCCATCAGACTCACACTAAAACTATCCTGCCAGCTTTTCTGGATCTCTAGCTTGCAAACAGTATACTGTGGGACTTCTCTGCCCCTGTAATTGCATGAACCAATTCCTCATAATAAATCTCTTTATATGTATAGATAAATATAGACATAAATACTGAAACAGATGTATATCCTATTGATTCTGCTTTTCTAGAGAATCCTGACTAATACAAAAGACATCACTGGTGATTCTGATGAACTATATTTTTATATCATCTTCTTCTTAGAACATTATAGATCTCCAACTACTCTCTTTGGAAGTCAAATTATTTTTATACATAGTTTTCCATTTCAAATTTGAATATACTCCAAAATAGTTTTTAAATATCTGACTTCTGTTTCAAGCAAAAACACATCTGAAAAAGAAGTATGCGTCTAGAGGAAAGTGTAATTTGACAAGGAGTCAACGGACTGAAGTCTAGCCTCGCCTCTGAGGCTTTCCAGTTATGTGACCTTGGGCAAAGGACTTGACTTAGCCTCTCAACCATGTCACATGGCAATAACACTACAGGCCCCATCTTGCAAAGTGTCATGAGGACAAAATAAATTATGAAACACATCAATAAAACTCTACACTATCATATGCTACTTGACATGTTATACAAATAAGATTTTTATTATTCAAATTACATTTTAAATGCCCTTGGGGAGTTTGCCACACAAATGAAGTAATCAGTGAATCATTATTTTAAGCAAATTATTATTTTGTGTTTAAAATCATTCTCTAATTTGTCTGTTCTTTGTGTTTGAATTTTGCTATTTTGTGTGTTCTGAAAATAAGGCATACTCATGTTCCTATTTAAAAGATTTGCACTAATTATGCTGAGCATAATGCAACCCTGGACAGAAGGAAGCTCAGAAGTCAGACCTGCCCTTGTGATAAGGGAGAAGCAGGCCTCCTGAAACTCCTCCAGATGGCCCCTTGGGGTTCATGCAACAAATGACTTTAATCCACTCTGCCTAAAAAGTGGTGTCATGGAAACAAAACTTGTTACGACTCAAAGCAGGTTAAGGAGACCCAGAGTCAAAGCAACTCTGGGTCTCCGTAATCTCCTCTCAAATGCAGACATTTATAAACAACTTCTTCCATAAATATATTTGCACTTTTAGAAATACAGGAATAAAGCCATAATCTCAAAAGAGAATGAGTAGACTATCAAAACTGTGTGCTAGAAATAATGAGTAACTCAAACTTGGTTGAATTCAGTCCTGACCTCCTGCTCTTTAGGGATGGTTGAAATCCGCTTTCCTTAAATGAAAAGTTTGGAATTTTATTTTATGTTGTTTGTTCCCATTGCACCACAAACCTGCAGGAAAGAGAAAGTCACAGAATTGTGAGGACAAGTCTATGATCACTTTAACATAAAGTATGTAAGGCTAAGGGTTCTGGGAAGCAGTTAATATTATTTTTAAAACTCATTTTAAAATGGCATATGCCTAAAATGCTTTCACAACTATTTTGCACACATATGTTATTACTGAGAAAAATTTATCTTGAGGGATAAATTGTATTGCATCCTTCCCAGTACAATATTTTGTGCATAGATGATGTCAGCAATTATTTATTGAATATAATTGTGTATTTAGAACTTTCTTCAAAAGCACTGATATTATATTTCCTGCATTGCAGATGAAAAGCTCAGGCATAAACAATTTAAGGCATCTTGGATTCCAAACCAACCCCCACCCAGCATTGCTGCAGACAAGACTACCCCACTTAGAAGTCAGAGGGAATCCTCTCCCCAATTTGATGGTGAGGTAGGCCAAGGCCAGGCTTGCTAGAGGCCCCAGGTGCAATAAGAAATGGACCTCAGAAGGGACTCACTGGAGCATATATCACTCTTCTCAGGTTGCTACATGAGTCATGCATAACATGACTAGGTGGCTTAAACAGCAGAAGTTTATTTTCTCACAGTTTTGGTGGCTAGAAGTCCAAGATCAAGGTGCTGACAGGGTTGGTTTCTGGTGAGGCCTCAGTCTGACTCTTAGATGGCAGCTTCTCACTGTGTCCTCGCATGACCTTTTCTCTGTGGGCACACTTGGCAGCAGAGAGCATTCTCTGGTATCTCTTCCTCTTCTTATAAGGACATCAGTCCTATCACTTTAGGGCCTCACCCCTGTGACTTCATTTGACCTTAATTACCTCCCTAAAGGCTCTATATCCAAATACAGTCACACTGGGAATAAGGGTCTCAATGCGAATTGGAGGAACACAACTCAGCCCAAAAGAGAGTGCACCAATACCTGGGAGGCTGAGTCCTGGAGGGCAACAGGACCCTCCTCTGCCCATGGTTTGGAGCTCTTCTTGATGGCAGGATGATCCCTTACTCCCCATGGGTTACACTGACTCAAACTTCACTTTGTCTCTATTCTTGATCTTACAATTTTTGCTCTGCTTGTTGGTTGCAAGTAAATGGAAGTGAACACAAACATCAAGAGTCCAAGCCACCATTTTTGCCCACCTTCAAAACTGGACTCTCTTGTATGATAACCTGTTGAAGAGACAGCATGGTTCAATGAAAAGAGCACTATACATGGAGTCAGCTGGATTCAAATCCTAACTGTTTTCCATGGCTCATACATTCCTATGTGACTAGGACTCTGTTCCCCAACCCCATGATGTCTCTTACTCCCTCCAGCAATGCTGGTTTCCTGCCTCTACTCGAAACCAGAAAGCATGCTCCCATCCCAGGGACTTGGCAAGGGCTATTACCTCTGCCCGGAATGCTTTCCTTTAAATATACACTAGGACTACTTCCTTGTTGCATTTAATATTTTAATTAAATGCCACCCCTCTAGAAAGTTCTTCTCTGACCATGCTATCTACAGCAGTTCTCACCCTCCATCTCCATCAGACACCTCAACATCCCAGACAGTACTTTATTTTTCTTTACAGTATTTATCACTATCTGACATTACTGCATACAGATGCTCGTCAATTTATGATGGGGTTACATCCCAATAAACCTATTGTAAGTTGAAAATATCGTAAGTCAAAAATACGTTGAATACATCTAACCCCCGAACCTCATAGCTCAGCCTGGCCTATCTTAAATGTGCTCAGAAACTTTCCGTACAGTTGTGCACAATCATCTAACACAAAGCCTATTCTATGGTAACATGTTGAATATCTCATATATTTGTTCATCACTTTACTGAAAGCGAACAGCAGAATGGCAGTATGGGTACTTGAAGTATAGTTTCTACTGAACACTAATTGCTTTCACACCATTGTAAAGTGAAAAAGTCGTCAGCCGAACTATCTTAACTTGGAGACCATTTATATATTTATTTGTTTATAGTTTGTCTTTCCCAATATATTGGAGGCTTCTTCAGGGCAGGTTTATTAGTTTCATTCATTGCTGCATCCCATGCTTAGAATAGTCTCTGAAACGAAGAAAGCACTCAATAAGTATTTTGATTGAACTGAAGGAATGACTATGAATGAACGGGGCACTTGGTCTCAGTTTTCCCTTCTACAACTTGGCCCTTCCTTGCTCAGGTCCATCCCTCAGGGGCCCCTGGCCTGCTCTTGGCCTCAAGGGGCCCTGGCATCTCAGGCGGAGCCCCGAGGTGCCACCCACCCTGCTGTTTGCGCACCCTTGCCAGTTCTCTGCATTCAGCAGATAGTGAGGGGCGAGGCTGTGTGGGTATGTGAGCAATGCCGGAGAGGTCAGCTTCTCTGAGGAGGTGTGACTTCCTCATGTAATAGCGTGGAGAGTATGGATGAGGAAAAACGGAGTGGCTCATGGCCAGCTCACTTCTTAAAGGCTCGGAACACAATGGGGTATGGCAGGCAATGTGGCCTTGAAGGGGAACAGGGTAGGAAGGGGTTGCCAAAGACAAAACACTAAGTGAAATTCTACCCAGGCTGTATCTGCCCAAGATGAAACTGTTTCTGGGAAAAAGACAGATGCCTCTACAGACAAAGCAGCAGAGCCCCAACCAGCCCAAATATCAATGCAGAAAGGACAAGATGGAAAGCCCCCTGGAGTAAGGCTTGCTCACTGCTCTTGCCCAGCACCCAGGGCAGGTGCTCAGGCCATGGGGAGGCACATTGTAGGGGGATGTGGGGTTGAGACCAACAAAGGAGGCACACTGGAAAGCAAGTGAACTTGGACAGTGACAAGTCAGGAAGGTGCTTAAAGCTACTTAAAAGAGACATCAGGGATGAGGTGGAAAGTCAGGCAACAATGGGGTCACACCCTGGTTCCATCTATCACCGGCTAGGGGAACCTGGGCAAGTAACTTAACTCTTCTGTGCCTTATTTTTCTTACCTGAAAAATGGGTGTAATGGTACTTACTTTATAGATTGTATCTTAATTATATACTAATTTAGCATCATGGCCCTGACACATGACAAACCATATGAAGAAGAGAGACGGAAGGAAGAAGGACCTAAGTGGAGAGGTACGTTTAGACCAGGATTAAGCACTGAGTCAGTGGACAGGAGGATGCAGGGTGAGTGGACAGAGGAAGCTAGTGGAGAAAAAACAAGGATTAAAAAGAGGTCTGAGGGAGTTCAAAGCATCAAGGAGAGGGAGCTTTGTAAAGAATGAAGGATGGGCAGTGTAGGAAGAGGAAGAAGACGAATCTAGCAACCAATGTAATGTAGACCCTTGACAGAGACGCAGGGATACAGCCCATCTTGTGCTGCTGCTGAGGCCCAGGGAGAAGCCACCTGGGTGCCCAGAGCTGTGCTGGGCAGACACGGGGCAATTCAGCCCCAGGGAGACACACAGGTCTCTGCAGGAGGCAGCAGTTTGTTAGCACGGGAATTCATCAGGCTCGGGCACCTGCTGGGGAGGAGATGGAAACACAGTCAATGCATCTCCTCATCAAAAACAGGAAGGAAATGAAACATTTTGAAAGTCATTGAAAGGCAGGTTTTATGTTAATTTGAAATAAAATGTTTGCTTAACCAACTGCTCTCTGAAGATTTCTTTATTTGGTATTTGGAGGCAGACATCACCCCGATGTACATTAGGAGGCCTGTGATCTTAGGCTTGTTCCAGTTGTGATTCACTTCACATTTGATTCACTTCATCAATTACACAATTTGTCATCAGGTTATTTGAAAGCTGAGTAAAACCTCTCATATCCTCATGTGAGACACTTTCTCCAAGGACCAGGGTAACTCTGAGAGTGTCCTGGGTTCAGGCTGTACTTGTCACCCAGAAATTTGGGATGAGATGCTGCTATAGCCTGGCCCCAACTTCCCACTTAAAAGTCCACAGGAAACAACATAATCACTACAGTCTATGGAGTGCCTAGATGAAAATATTTAGATAATCTACTAAGATGTTATTGGCATTTTTCACTCCCATTTTTTTACAGTGTACAGCAGAGTTTTCTAGAGGCTACATGATGTGTGATATCACAACAGGCTGAATGCAGAGACAGATACATAAACCCAACTGTCTTTTCTTAAGCCAGACATTAAAGAGATTTGCAAAAATGGAAAACATTGTCACTGTCACTCTAACTACATATTTTTTAATTTGAAAATAGTTATCTTTCTTAAGAACCTTTTTGTGTGTGTTAGCATGACATACAGATTTTTACTAACCAAGTATTTCAATTAGAAATTTAATTGAAAAATGAATTTTAGCTTCAAGTGTGGTAACTATTGTTAGATAGAACTACATGAACAGAAGCTCTTTGAGTCCTCAGTCATCTTTAAGATCAGAATGATCGCAAACTGCTGACCTTCTTTGGGCAAGATCACGTACTCACCTTTTCTGTTCATTCTCTTTAGCCTTCAGAGCAGACCTGTAAGAGCCTAGATTTCCAGCGTACAGAAACCAAAAAGGAGGCTCAGAGTAAAGCCGCACCTCTAATAAGGGATAAAGCTGGGATTGGACATCACTTTCTCTGCTCTACCCATTTTGCTGCACTGTCTCTTAGTATCCACTGTGGCAAAAGGAAGTTTTATAGAAGAGAAAGCAAGCTGCAACCATTAGAGGTTTTGCAAGAGGCAAGTTTCATTCTCTAATGCTTCCTGAAAAATATTCTCTGTGCTCCTTGGTCTCCAGGGGAGACTAATTTAGTTCAAAAAGAGAGAGACATCTCTGTTCCCGGCTCAGCCCTGGGTACCGGGGCTCAATAGCATCTTACAAGGGCTTGGGCATTCCTCCGGGTGCAACTGGGCTTTTATACAAATATACAAGGTTGCCTTCAACAGCTAACCCTCCCTGGGGACCTCCTCTGGTTTGCAGCTCCATCTTTTTTCTGCATTATTTTTCACATCCAGAACTCAGAACACACACAGAAAACCGTCCTCTCCACTCTTGTCATTAAGAAGGAAGCCTGGCGTGAGCTTCAGACCTACACAAACCTAGATTTGAATCCAGGCCCTCTGCCGTGCAAATGACTTAACCTTTCTGAGCCCTACTCTTCTCAGTTTTAGAATGGAAATGCTAGTATTTACCTTGTAGGGTTATCGGATGCCTAAAGCACTTGGCACGGGAATGAACGGTGCTGGTTTCCAGTTCCTCATGTCTGCTGTGGGATGCGGGAGGAACCATCGTTCCACTGCAAATGGAGTCACTGTCACTGAGGGCCACTTAAGCTGCACGAATTCTCACCAGAAGCCTGGTTTCCTTCCGGTCGTCAGCCATCCAGCTCCCGCTACAGGGCAGGTACTTTTGAGACTCTCAGGACATAATGTTAAAGGATTTATGGTCTCTTCTCTCAAGGGGCTTACAGTTTAATGTACTGGTACCCGAACTTTGCTAGAACATTTCTCAGATCAATCTTCCCTTAAAAGACTTTTTAAACAATATTATTTTTAGAGCACTTTTAGGTTCATAGCAAAATTGAATGGAAAGTACAGAGATTTCCCATTTATCCCCTCCCTCCACACAGCCACTCTCAACATCCACAAGCCGACAGATGCGCCTCCACTGAAACCTCCTTATCGTCCAGAGTCCATAGTTTACATTCAGGCTCAGTCTTGGTGGTGTTTATTCTATGGGTTTGGACAAATATATAATGACATGTGTCCACCATTAAAAGACTATTGAACATGCTAAATTGTATGTCTTTCCTTGGAGGTGCACCCATTAGTCTGGCCCAGACAATGGGGACAGGGGGTGGGTAATCTCACTTCAGTCTGATGGTGCCATCTAGGCAGTGATTCATCCCAGTGACTCCCTGGCAGAAGACCTGCTTTTGGTGGGCCTTATGGTGGCTCCCACTTGTCAGCTTCGTGTATTTCTAGTACAGGAAGTGGGTTACATGGACCTCTTTCATAGGAGAGACTCTGCCGTAAGCAAAATAATCCAGCCTCCAGAAAGGATGCTCATGTCCTAATCTCCAGAACATTACATGGCAAGAGAGACTTTGTAGATGTGATGAAGTTAAGGAGTTTGACATGCAGAGATAATCTTGGATTATTTGGGGTGGGGGGCAAGCAATGCCATCACCTGGGTCCTTATAAGTGACATTAGGATACAGGCGAGTCTGAAAAGGGCCTATGATGACAGAAGCAAGGGTCAGAGTCAAAGACAAATCTGAAGCTATCAGGCTGCTGGCTTTGAAAATGGAAAAAGGGACCATGAGCCAGGAATGTACGTGGCCTCTAGCAGCTGGGAAAGGAAGGGAAATTGGATTCTCCTTGAGAGCCTCCCAAAGGAACACAGTCCTGCCAAAATGTTGATTTTAGCCCAGTGAGATGCAGCTTGGACTTCTGGCCTCCAGAAATGTAAGAGAATGAATTTGCTTTATTTTAAGCTACTGTTTGTGGTGATTTGTTACAGCAGCAATAAGAAGCTAATACAGGCTCAGAGAGGCATGCACCTCTGGGGCTCACAGCGTTCCTGGTTGGCTGGAATGTGAGAGCAAACCCAGAAGAGAGAAGCTGGGGCCCTTAGGGCAGCAGCAGCAGATGTTGGCTGAGCTCTGTGAGGGTCGTTGGGAGCCTTAGCATGGTCACTTGGGCTGTGAGGTGACTCATGGCTACTGCCAGTTTGATTAGCTGTGATGATCACAAGTGAGGAACCATGCTGTCAGCAACTTTGGGCCTCATAAAGACTCCCACATGAGCAATGGTGCAATGAATGCTGCAGCAATGTGGCGATAAAGCCAGAGGAATGGCTTTGCTCTTCTGAGACCCTGGAGTTCTCAGAGGTGACAGAGAGGGTCAGGGTGAAGATTCAGGAGAAGACAGGCCATTACCAAAGGAGTGCAATGGAGGCCACACAGGGTACTGAGAGGAATGGTGGCCAACATTTGCTGAGTATCTCTGTGTGCTGGGAACTGTGCTAGCAGTGCCCACCCTGTCCCATAGAATCTTCACAATGATTCTAAGAGGTAGACACTATTATTATTCCAATCTTACTGGTGAAGACACTGAGACTTTCCATGGTTAATTTTGACCAAGAGCAAAACCCAGCAAGTAAAAGATCTTGACTTCTGTCTGCTCAATGCCTCCTCCTCCCCCATTTTTTTTTTTAAATCAACTGTTGTAGAAAGAACATGAGGTTTGATGAGAGCAAGACTTGTGTTCAGATCCAGTCCTACTACTCCATACCCTCAGCCTGGTAATTTAACCTGTGTAGGCCTTTGTCTCTCATGTGTCTATTTCTTTAGAAGAAACAGAGTGGTAGTTGAAAGTGAGCATGTGGGAGGATAACCCTGTATTTGAATCCTGGCTCAGCCTCTTATAAGCTGTATGACATGAAGCTACATATTTAATCTCTCTGTACTTCAGTTTATTCATCTGTATAATGAGGATCGTGTTTTATTATCTGAATGGAGTTGTTTTATTATCTGAATAAGGCCAGACTGAAGTCCTGGCCTTTGGGGTGGGAAAACCTCTGTGTGTTTTAGGGGTGAGAGGGTGCAGTTAGATGGCTTGGAAGGGACTGCAGGGTCTCTGAGGTCACAAAGAGAATCAGAAGCCACTGCTCCAAAAGGGCTGAGGCTGGGATCATGTGCCAGAAGCCAACAGTACGGGGAGCTGTGTAGGAACCCCAGGCTTCAACTTCTCGTTTCCATTTTTGGACCCAGTAATTTTGAGCAGAGGTGCCAAGACAAACTGAAGATCTTGGCCCCTGTCCCTCACCAGAGTGCAACAGAGCCAGAAACCAGCCAGAAAAAGAAGGTACACTTTTGTGTTCTTTTCCAGAGAGTCAGTCCCCTGCTTTCCCCTTTTCAGCCCCACAGCTCGGAGGAACACACAAATGACCACCAGGCCACGTGCACAGCAAGCAGCTTTACTGTGCTGCCCTGCTGTTCTAAAGGTCTTTGGCTGCAAGAGAGATGAACCTGTCATTTCCTGCAGGTGCTTCCAAGGCTCTTCATGGAGGAGCTGCCTTAAATGAAAAGACCATTGTTTTAAGAAACAACTTTGCTAATCACAGAAACAG
Organism: Piliocolobus tephrosceles; assembly: GCF_002776525.5. Lineage (NCBI taxonomy): Eukaryota > Metazoa > Chordata > Mammalia > Primates > Cercopithecidae > Piliocolobus > Piliocolobus tephrosceles. Next base: position 68,370,505 of record NC_045455.1, on the reverse strand, counting down.
CTCCTGCTCTACAGGCCCCATAGCACCAGTGGAAGGAAGCCAGGGCGTCACTGCAGGTTCTGGGGCTCCTTGTATAGGAGTTACAGGGGGCTACCTGGTGTGGATGGAGTCCAGCTTCATACTTTCCCGGCTGTGATATTGGCCAGGTTGGCCTCACTCCCTAAGTTTCCATGTCCTTATTTGTATAATGCAGTTACCAATGTCCATATTTCAGGGCTCCTATAAATATTGCAGATAATGTTAACGAAATGCCTAACGAAGGACCTGGTCTAAAGTGGGCCTTCAGTGAGTGTTAGTTCTCCTGTTTCTCTTCTGCCCTCTCTCCCTCAGGCCCACGTTTAGAAGTGTTCATTTGTAGCAGACACGCAGGCAGAGGTGCATTCTGTCAGAAAGGCTCTGTCAAGAACAAGGGGCTCTGCCTGCTCTGGAAGAGGCCCCTGGGTTCGCCCAGTTCCGAAATCTCACCCGCTCGTGTTCTTCAGCTCAGGAACTGATGAAGACGACAAAGCGACTTGATAAAAATGGCTGAACCTGCATGCATGAAAGAGAACAATGTTCAGACACTTCTGTCTGGTGACCCCTGCAAGATTCTGGTTATCAAACTCCTGTCTCCCCTCACTAAGGATCAGAGGTTGCCCTGGTGTGGCGGAAGCTGTATAGAGGCCCACACCATGATGTCTGCCAAGTCCTCCAGGCCCTCTTACATCTTGTGTTCGATTTTCCCTCATTGCTTCTTCTGAAATGTCCAGAGCTGAGAATGCTGACTTCTTAGTCTTTGCTTATGCAATTGCTGAAAGTGCAGCTTTGAAGTCCTACGTCATTATCAAATTGATTTCTGTCAAAAGCTTTTCTTCTCTTGCCAATGCTCTGGAAACACGGGTTGTTGCCTTCTCAGTCTGGATGGATACAGGCCCTATTTGGCCAAACCATGGTACTTCCTGTTTAAATAATTCCCTGAAAGCACCAGCTCATTGGCATAAGTGTTCATCACTTTATCTCCACCTTTCTGTGGTGCTGCTACAGTCTCTATGGACCCAAAGTTAGAGAAAGAAGGAAACATGATAAAGCAATTGACCCCTAGATAATGTCTATCATTCAGGCATGTAAGTGAGCCTGAGCCAAATCCTGAGTTCTGGCTACATGCACAAGCCCAGGCTAAGTAAGGTAGCAAATACATGCAGTGTATGCATGGCATGGACCCTGCCTTCAGGGAGCCTGCAGGAGTGCCACACACAATGACGTAACGCCCTGAAATGGAGACAGTAAACCTGGTCAATGTTTGCAATGTGGCAAATGAGCGATCGATCAGCATGTGTGCAGTCTGTGGAAGGTTTCTCAGAGCTGAGAATGAAGTGAGGGTTGTTCAAGAATCTATAGGGATTAAGAAAACAGGGTAAGCATTCTTAACATGGTTAAGAATTCTTAAGGAAACATGGGGAAGCATTCTCGGTGAAAGAAATGGCTCGAGCAAAGACAGAGGGGGAAATTGGCCTGGCGTCTTTAAGGTACTGAAAGGCTATCAGCCTACTCGATCTGTTTATTTTAGGAGAATAGTAGGAGTCAAGTTTGTAAAGATAACTGAGGAGGTCGACTTCTAAGCTAAAGAGCTTGGTCTTACTCCTTTAGGTAGTGAAATCGCTGAAAGTTTTTGAGAAGACAAATGGCACACTGAAAGTGGTGTTTCAGAAAACTTGTATCAGCAGTGGTGTTTGGAAGGGGTGACATTAAGGAGCAAAAGAAGAGACTTCAGGTAGTGGGAATCGTTAGACGGCTTGCAAAGAACTGATATGAAACCATTAGGACTCGAACTAGGATGACAATAGAGGGAACAGGAAATAAGGGATGGGTTCAACACAAATTGGAGAGCAAGCAGATAATAGACGTGAAGGAATGACAGGAGAAGCAACGACATCATGGGTCAAAGGCAGAAAATCTGGAGCTTGTTAGCAGGACAATGTACTGTCTGCTTAAACAAGTAAAATCTGAGGTCTGTGGAGACCGTCAGCAAGTGAAAGGCCAAAATGGCTGGTAAATTGCTTGAGATTTGAGGCAGAGCGCTGGACGGAATTCCAGGCTGCAAACGTGATCTGGGCGTGATTTGATTGGAGAGGATAGCTGCAGGTGTGATGGCTTTTCTCCAGGTGTGAGTGCCTGTGTGAGATTTAAAACAGAGGGGAAGACTGCAGGAGCTACTGCACTCCTGAAAGAGATTAAGGAGAATGGAAAGAGCAAGGTTGAAAAGCCGGGAGCAATGGGATGAAGAGAAGAGGCTGGGGTTTTAATCTTGGAAAGGAGGGCTCCATAACAAGGTACGCTGGGCCCTTGGTAGCAGGACCGGGTGGGGGTGAGGGAGAAAGGGCAGTAAGCCAGGAAAGGACAGGCTAGGTAACTATTTTGGCTTAAGGCTGGCCTCCTAGTGTTGTGGCAAATGTAAAACTGGTTCACATTAATACTGACATGGAGGTGTCTAAGCAGGTGATCTGGGGCAGAACTCATGTAGTCAGAAGGCTGAACTTCAAAGATCTTGGCTTCTGAGTGTCTGTCCATCTAAACCAGGATCCCAGAAAGAACTAGAGGGAGCAGACAGGATCAGAGTTCAGGCTGGGAGAAGAGCAGGCACCAGAAGGTAGAGGGCGATGGTTTTGTTGTTCTCTAAACCCTAATGGTTCGCCAAGATGCATCTAGGGCTGCTGAAGGGGCAGGGGAGCTCCACGCTCCCTCACTCCCATTCAGCCCAACAGGCTTTTTACTTATTGAACTTTGTGATGTGATAGGATTGAATTTGAAGAAAGGGTTCCAGTACTAAAGTAAAGTTTGAAAATGAATGGAAGATTTGGCCTACTGGAAATAAAAGCAGAGGCACTATTATTGGCAACAGCCCATCCATAAAGGAGCACGGCATAGCTGCTGTGAACGGCGCAGCTGGCAAACATGATCAGCGAGATCTATGCGTGTCAGTTGAGTTAACATCAGAGGATGTCTGTGTCATATTGGGAAAGGGCAGAAGCAAGTTTCAGGATAATGTAGATGATACATATATTTGTGAAACAAAAAAAGGAAAAAGAAACCTATGAATTTTCATATGTGTTGATATGAAAGATAAAGACAAGAAGGGCTCCACACCAGACTTTGGCTGCTTCAGGCACAGGAATTAAAAGAAGGTAGATAATTACCACATTTTTAAAGACAGACTTTTGTATTGTGTAAGTGGTTACTATGAGCCTGTATTTTTCTTTTATACTTTTTAATTACGAATAAGTATAGATTCACCAGAAGTTGCAAAAATAGTATAGAGAATCCTGTGTTCCATTCATCCACTTTGCCCAGTGGTAACATCTAACATGATGATAAAAGCTAGGAAATTAACATTGGTATAATTAATATACATTGTTCAGATCTCACTTGTTTTATATCCACTCGTGTGTGTGCCTGTGTGCGTATATAGTTCAATGCAAAACTATCACATGTGTAGATTTATGTAACCTCCACCACTATCAAGATACACAATGGTTCTATTACCACAGAGATCCCTCATGCTACCCCTTTATAGTCATATCCCACCCCACTCCTACTTCCTGTTCCCTGGCAACCAGTAATCTGTTCTTCATTCCTAAAATTTTGTATTTCAAGAATGTTACATAAATGAAAGTATATAGCATGTAACCTCTTGAAATTGGCTTTCTTTTGATTTAGCATAATTTCCTTGAGATCCATTCAAGTTCTTGCATGTGTCAATAGTTCGTTTCTTTTTATTACTGAGTGGTATTTCATGGCACAGAGGTGCCACTGTTTGTTTAACCATTTACCCATTGAAGGACATGTGGGTTATCTCCAGTTCCGGGCCATTAAAAGTAAAGCTGCTGTGAACATTTGTGTAGACATTTTTGTGTGGACATAGCCTTTCATTTCTCTGGTATAAATGTCCAGGAGTTCAACTGCTGGCTTATAAGGTAAGTGTATGTTTAGTTTTTTTTAAGAAACTGCCAGACTATTTTCCAGGAAGACAATACCATTTTACATTCCTTTCAGCAATGCATGGATGTGCCAATTCCTTAGTTCTTGTCAACATTTGATATTATTTCTATTTTTTAAATGGTAGCTATTTTAATATGTGTATAGTGATATTTAATTTGCATTTCCCTGATGGCTAATGATGTTGAACAAATTTTCATGTTCTTTTTTTTTCCATCTGTATACCCTTTCGTGATATGTCTATTTATATCTTTTGCCCATTTTCTAATTCAATCTTTGACATTTTTTATTGTTGAGTTTTGTGAGTCCTTTATATATTTTAGACATAACTCTTTTGTCAGATATTTGGTTTGAAAATACTTTCTTCCAGTCCAGATCTTGTCTTTTCATCTTTTTAATAAAGTTCATTGTAGAGCAAAAGTTTTTCATTTTGATGACGTCCAACTTATTGATTTTCTTCCATAAATCATGTTTTTTCGTATCACATTTAAGAACTTTTCACGAACCCTGGGTCCTGAAGATTTTCTCCTATGTTTTCTTTTGAATATTTTATAATTTTATGTTTTATATTTAAGTATATAATCCATTCTGAGTTATTTTTCATTTACAAATGTGAGGTTTAGTTTAAAGTTCTTTTTATTGGCCTTTGGGTGTCAACTACTTCAGTACCATTTGCTGAAAAGATTATTCTTCCTCCATTGAATTGCTTTTGCATCTGTCAAAAATCAGTTAATTTGTGCATCAAAAGACACTACCAACAGAATAAATAGGCAGCCTACATGATAAAATTTTCATGTTGTCCCCTCTAAATCTCATGTCTGATTATAATCCCCTGTTGGAAATGGGGCTGGATGTTTCAGTCATGGGGACAGATCCTTTATGGTTTGGAAGTGTCCTCAAGATAGGAAGTACTTATAAGATCTGGCTGTTTAAGTGTGTGGCACCCCCTCCCTCCCCACCTCTTGCTTACACTCTCACCATGTGACTGTCTGCTCTCCCCATCACCTTCTGCCATGATTGTAAGCTTCCTGAGACCTCCCGAAGGTCAGAAGCTGACCAGTTGCTGATGTCATGCTTCCTGTACAGCCTGCAGAACTATGAGCCAATTAAACCTCTTTACCTAATAAATTACACAGCCTCAGGTATTTCTTTATAGCAATACAAGAACGGCTTAATAACTTCAGAATGAGAGAAAGCATTTGGAAATCACATAGCTTACAAGGGATAAAAATCCAGAATATATAAAGAACTCCTAAAATTCAGCAACAATAACACAAACTGATTCAAAACTGGGCAAAGGACTTGAATGGACATTTCTCCAAAGTACATGTACAAATTGTCAATATGAGATGCAAATCAAACCACAATAAGATACCACCTCACACACATTAGGATGACTCCTATTAAAAATACCAAAAATAGCAAGGGTTGGTGAGGACATGGAAAAATAGGAAAACTTGTGCACTGTTTATGGGAATATAAAATGGCACAGCCACTATGAAAAACAGTGTAGTATTTCCTCAAAAAGTGAAAAATAAGATTGCTGTATGCCAGCAATTCCACTTCTTGGAATATACCAAAAAGAATTGAAAGCAGGGTCTCAAAGAGGTATTTGTACACCCATGTTCATAGCAGCATTATTTACAGTGACTAAAATGTTGAAGTAACACAAATGTACGTCAATGAATGAATGGAAAAGCAAAATGTGGGATACCCATATGCTGTGGTTTGACTCTGTCCCCCGAAGTTCATGTATTGGGAATTTAATCCCCAATGCAACAGTGTTGAAAGGTAGGACTTTTAAAGAGATGATTAGATCAGGAAGACTCTGCCATCATAAATAGATATATGCTGTTATCATAAGGATTGGCTTATTGCAGGATTATCCAATAACCAATTGAGTAATTGCAAAATTATCCAATTAGGGTTCACAGGTAAAATATGAACCCTCTTTCTCTCACTCTCACCCTCTCTTATTCTTCTGCCTCCTGTGATAGAATGAAACAACACAAAGACCTTCACCAAATGCCAGTGCCATGTTCTTGGACTTCCCAGCCTCCATAACTGTAAGTCAAATAAATTTCAGTTCATTATAATTAACTTAGTCTGTGATATTTTGTGATAGTAGCATAAATTTGACTAAAACACTATCCAATGGAATATTGCCCTTTAAAAGGATAGAAATTCTGCAATATCCTACAACATGGATGAACCTTATGTTAAGTGAAATAAGTCAGTCACAAAAACACAAGTACTATATGATTCAACTTATATCATAGAGACAGAAAGTAAAAGGGTGGTTGCTATGGGCTGAGGGGAGTCATTATTTAATAACTAATTATTATTAAATAAGTATTAATTATTTAATGGGTACAGGGTTTCAGTTTTACACTATGAAAATAGTTATGGAGATGAACGGTGGTGATAATTGCACAACATTATGAATGTATTTAATACCGCTAAACTGTACACTTAAAAATGGTTAATTTATTCTTTTTCAAAATTGTTTTAGCTATGCTAATTCATTTGTTTTTCCACATGAATTTTAGAATAAACTTGTCTATAACTATAAAAAATTCTCACTGGGATTTTGATACGAACTGCATTAAATCTATAACTCAGTATGGGGAAAACTGACATCTTTATTATGCTGAGTGTTTCAATCTGTGAATATGGTATGTCTTTCCATTTATTTAGAGCTTCTTTGATTTCTTTCATCAGCATTTTGCAGTTTTCAGTATACAAATCTTGTACATGTTTTACTTGAAAAATCTAATAAAGTAATTTTAAGTCATTGATATAGGTGATAAGTATAGAGACACATCTGTAAGTTTTTAAATGGAAACAGGCACCAAAAACAAATGATTGAAATGGAACTAGGTACCAAAAGCAAACGCGGCACATCTTATCTTTCCCCCTGCCCCAGGGCAACAAGAAGGGAAAGAAGTGAGTGCTGCCAAGGGTGAGGTTTTACACAGGGCTCTGGGCAGCCAGAGACTCCACAGAGAAGGGAGCCCAGAAGTGGGAGAAGGGATGTAGGGGGGCTATCCCATATGTTCTTCCCCCACTTCATAGTATTGCCAAGGAGCACCCAGGGCCAGAAACAGCTCAGAGGAGGAATAGAGACTTGTGATCTCCTAAGCAGGAAACCCATAAATCCTTTAATCAAGAAGGCCCTACATGAGATCCCAGTTTCCCACTCAACTATGAAAAGGTGATGCACGTAAATTTAAAATGATCCAACAACTAGAAAGAAATTCAATCATAGAAAGTGTGCTCACGCCAATCTGTTCAACTATCACATCCACTGTGTTAATATATTTTTCTTAACCATCTCAGATTACTTCTCCTTGCTACCAGAAAATCATGATGGTGAACAAAGACAAAGAGAGAATTTCATTATTTACCATTTTTCCAACTGCAAAGTCAGTAGGGCGTGTCTCCCAGTTAAATCTATTGTGGTCCCTTCCATGGGGCATTGAGCCCACAGGAGCCAGTATCAGCAAAGGTCATTTTATGTCTTGTAATGTTTGTGAAGATAAAACTGAACTCAAATAGTAAGAATTTTTGTTTTAAGTTCTCACCTTTCTCATGATGCAACAGATACAACTATATCAGAATTCAGAAAAACACAGACAAAAATGTAATATCCGTGAAGAATAAGACAAATCAAATTATATTATATCTGAAAGAAACAGAATTTTGTTTCTAAGGCAAACAAGATCCAGCAGATACAATTTTTGGCTCTTTTGCCATAAACAAATCACTAAGAAGCAATAGCTTTTTATTATTGTGCAAAACAATTCCTGAAGAGAAGAAAATGATGTGTGGGCATTGTCATGTCAGGCTTTTGTTCAGGCTTAAGGAATATACTGAGAAACACCAAAGCAAACATCCATCCGAACCTCATTCAAATAGATGGAGCAGACTCCAAGACTAAAAAGTATAAAATAACATGCAATAGAACATTGGTCTCCATAAGCATAAATTACAAATTTTAATGGAAAGTTGTTGAAAATAAATTTACTAAACCTATTACTTGAGACTACTCGAGAGGATTCAGAACTAACACTAGAGGAAGAAAAGGGCACAACAGCCAGAACAGTCCACAGTTGGGCTTTTGGAATGAGGCAATAGGAAAAAGCTGTGATTTTGTTGAGTAAAAGGAGTGAGCTGGGATCTGGTGTATCCAGAGTCTTTCCTATTCCATATGGGCTTTCTCAAGTCTTGGGGAAGTCACTGTGAAGAAATGCCACTTCCCAAATGAACATTGTGAACGTCTTGGCAATTCATTTCTGAAGCAAATCTTATCTAAGTAAGACATGGGAGAAATGAATGGTGATTTGATCATGGTTGGAGGGACCACAGGAAGTGGTCCGCAAAGAGAACAGCCGCTGACCGCAGAAAGCAAATGCTCAATAGTACTTGCTCTGTGCCAGTCACAGGTCTCAGTGCTGTACAGGTGCCAACTCATTAACCCTGAGGACAATCCCATGAACTAATTATTATCATGATGTCATTTTATACAAGAAGAAAATGAGGCACAAGGAGGTGAGATAAATTATCTAATATTATTCGAATTAGCCAGTGGTAGAATTGGAGTCCAGGTTCTTACTGTTTTGTTTTTGTTTTTGTTTTTGTTTTTTGAGATGGAGTCTAGCTCTGTCGCCAGGCTGGAGTGCAGTGGTGCGATCTCGTCTCACTGCAACCTCCGCCTCCCGGGTTCAAGCAATTCTCCTGCCTCAGCCTCCTGAGTAGCTGGGATTACAGGCACATGATACCTCACCCAGCTAATTTTTGTATTTTTAGTAGAGACGGGGTTTTACCATGTTGGTCAGGTTAGTCTGGAGCTCCTGACTTTGTTATCCACCCGCCTTGGCCTCCCAAGGTGCTGGGATTACAGGTGGCAACTAACACACTATGAAAGGGGTCTAATAGAATGCTACATATCAGGCAGGGAATAGAAAAATTGGTGCTAAGTCCTTCCACTTTCCATAGCAAGTGCCACAACAATGTCCCATGTTTTAGACTTGCAAGATGGTCCTTGTCACTGCCATCAAGACTAGAAGACTCCCATGGTATTAACATGTCACAAAGACCTAAAGAAAGGCATGCAATCACTGAGGGAGAATTTCTCTGAGGAGAGAAAGAGCCTGGGAGTGGAGACTTGATTAAGAGGCACAACAAAATGCTGAAGAAACAACATGCTGGGATTCAGGAAGCTCTGGAACAATCGTTTCAACCTGAACCAAAGGGTTAGGTCTGAAAAGTCTAACAAGACTGCCCAAAGTGCCTCCAAGGGCCCAGGTGAAATGACCCTGTTAGGCTGGTAGTGAACAGAAGAAACAAAAATGATCAGGCCATAGCCCAATCATGGTATGAAGCCAAGTCCAGTTAACAAAAGTATGCTGCATACCTGTGAGTTACCTTCTTCATGGTTTACTCCTTTGGTAAAATGGCTTTGCCCATTAAGCACTCAACTAACAGAGTTGTATTGAAGACCATTAAAGGGGCAATGTCTTAGAGAAGCAAAGGGAAAGGAGGCCCTCCCAAGGTCACGGAGGTTCGAGAAGAGCCCCTAATTCCTTCATACCACCTGTGGAAGGTACTAGCAAGCACACAACTGGTAGCCTTCTCTTCAGTCTGTTCCATTACAGTGGTTTCCTTCTTCTTTGCTGTTATGTTTAATAGGAAAATGCAATGTATCCTCTGAAATTTTAGCTTTGAGATTGCACCAGGATCTAACATGTGATGCTGTGATGTCCTGACCATGCCACCCTGGCCAGTCCTCCAGGCCAGGCAGGGCTGATCCTGGAGCTAAAACAGATTGCATTCCCAGGCTTCCCCCCAGGGCCCAGGACAGCTGTCATATGCCCATTTCAGGCCACAGAAAGGATGAAAAAAATCTGTCTTCTCTCCTCCCTCTCAGAGCCTTTTCTCTGCAAAGCAGTTTTTTTTTTTCAAAATGGAATAGCCAGCGCCCTGCCAGGGATAGAGGGCAAAAGTCAGAGCCAAATGAGTCAACTCCACGGTCCCTTCATGACACCATTCAGTTATGAGAGTGTTTTCCCAAGACTCAGCACCCACCTGGGACCTCTGGCCCCTCACACCTGCTGCTCATTCTGTGGGACACGTCCTGCTCTCTGCTCCAGTCCCCTCCTTCCTTGGACCTGCCTGATTTCCATTCATCCCGTAGGAATTACCTTGGTGACCTTCTTCAGGAAGTCTGTCTGCCTGCCTCAAGATTACAGGATGGGTCATTTATACATATGCAGTCCCTCAGCACCTCCTGTTCACTTCACCATAGGATTTATCAAGCTGTATTGCAATTTCTTGTTTACTTTTATTTTCTCTCCCACTAGACTGTACACTCCAGAGGAAAGGGACTGTGTCTAGATCATGACTGATAACCAGTGCCCAGTTCTGGGCCTCAACAAATGCCTTGTGGGATGAGTTCACGCTGGAGCCTAGCAGGTGTGCAGACTCGTGCATCATTCAGGAGCAGTGTACTCAAGAACAGTTACTGACGTCAGACAGGCCTGGGCTACAATTCCAGTTCTGCCACTTAGTAGCTAAGTGTTGTTAGACCAATCCAAAGCTGAGTTCTCTCATTCGTAAAATAACAATCACAAAATTATTAATTTTGTTATGATTACAATACCTACCTCAGGATTGAAATAAGGATTAAGTAAGATATTCTAAGTGCTAAAAATAGACCTTAGCACATTCCAAAGGCTGGGCAGAGATTAACAATACACCTCTCCTCCCCCAATGCCAGGTTCTTCTGCTAGAGTCCATTTTGAAGAGAAAAAATTATTAGATTTGATGAAAATAAAATGGAATTGTTTTTCAAAGGCAGATTCCCATCCAGCAGAAACACTTAAGACAATCATCTTTCACGACGATGAGTAATATCTCTCACGCTGTCATCCAGAATGACGCACAGCAGCAGAGGGTCTCATGTCCAAGGGCGCATGCAAACTGTTTCTTGAGTCATTTCTTACTCATCGCAAAACTCACCATTAGGTGGCAGCCGAGCGGGGGCCCTCAGAGAAAAGAGCGAACTGACCTTTGAAGGCAGAGCCGCTACCAGAGGCCACACCGCTGAGAAGCGAACATCTGACTCATCTGGCGAGAGTTAGCCCAGAAAATGACAAGGGCTTAATTCAACAGCGTGTAAAATATCACATCCCCATGCCCAGAGGAGTACAATAGACCCAGTAAGCCCAAGAGTAATCTCCCCAGAAATAAAAGAATTAGAGCGGTTGACAAATGAAGACAAAAGCTTCTAAACCATTTTAGGTGCTTGTAATAAATTAGATCCCAAGATAATTAAATGATATTGCGAGCAGCCTCATCTAGTCGTGTGTGTCTCCTGCTTAAAAGCCTTCACTGGCCCCACCGGGTTTCTCAATCGCTGTGTGTGTGGGTTGCAGGGGGAGTTAAGACTGGTGTCAGACTCTCCAGGGGAGCATGAAAAAAAAGAAACATTCAATATACCTCCTATTTTCATAATACAAACTGCAGGGAGTAAAGCTTGATGGACTCGATCTGGTGCTAATATGCAGATGATAGAGTGAAAAGGCATGGAAAGGACATGGATTTTCAAAAAGGCATCAGAAACATGGGCATAATAACCATAATGTTAATTCACATGTATTAAGTACCTGATATGCACTATGCTATATCTGCCTTACAGGCTTTATCTCATTTAGTCCTCACAATCACCACATGAGGTAGGAATTATTAATATTCCCACTTGACAACTAGGGAAACTGAGGCTCAGAGAGATTAAATGATTTGTCTAAAGGCACACAGCTAGAATCCAGAGACAGGATTCAGAGCTCAGCAGTCTGACATTGGAGCAATCAGGAGGACATCCGAGGAGCTTGGCAGGACTCCTGAGCGCTCAGATACGTTCCTTCCTTTTTGCCTTCTCTCCTCTCAGCTAGACTCTTGGTGACCTAAAGAGCTGCAGAAAAGCAGCTTTCTGGGCTCCTGAAGCTGAGAGGTTCCACTGAACCAAGAAGAGACCAGAGGACAAACAGCACCATCAAACAGGCATTCGTCCCTGGGCCCTCCATGGTTGAGTACCAACCAAGACTTTCACTATTCCAAGATAGAAGCCTCCCCAGATTTAGAAATTCCCAGCCTAAACAAGCTTCAGCCCATGGTTATTATTAATAAAATGCAGTCCTGCTTGCCTTGAAAGCTTTGGGAATCTCTCTTCTCCAGCTTTCTTCTTTCAAGGCCAGGGTGCTGCGTTCACCACACTCTCTCTTACTCTGAGGCTTGGCACATGCCTTCTCGACAGTGTTATCATGGCAGATATGCCTTTTAAACTTAGCTCAGACATTGCTTCCTTTGCAGAACCACACTGGCCACCCTCAGAGTTCCATGTGCTCTCTTCACCCTCAGAGGACTCTGTAAAAGCCAGCACCCAGCACTCCTCTTACTGTTGTTTACCTATTTGTCAGATTTCAGCACTAGACTATGAGCTCCCTGAGGGCCAGACTCGCTCTTGTTCACCTTTAGCTGCTCAGTCCAGCCCAGTGCCTGGAATGAAAGAGACGTGCATTGCATGTTTACCAAATGAATGGATTCTGAAATACCCTGTCTGCTCTCAGGTTAGGCAGTGCAACACCTTAAGCCATAAAATTGGTTCCTACTTAAAAGCAGGAGCAGGCTCTATGCACTGCCAGTTAAAGCCAGAATCTGAGCAGCTATGTTCCAAGGCTAGACAAGAGTCTAGGACATGCTACTGCTGAGGCTGTTAAAAGGAAGTCTATGGCTGTGGCCCAGTGTGGTGATGCTTGCCTGTGATCCCAGTGTTTTGGGAGGCTGAGGCAGGAGGATCGCTTGAGGCCAGGAGTTTGAGACCAGCCTAGGCAACAAAGCAAGACATAGTCTCTAAAATTTTTTTTTAATCAGGCAGGCATGTAGTTCTAGCTGCTCAAGGAGCCAAGGCAGGAGGATCACTTGAGCCCAGGAGTTTGGGGTTATAGTGAGCCATGATTGCACCACTGCACTCTAGATTGGATAACAGTGAGACCCTGTCTCTTCAAAAATAAATAAATAGAAAATAAAAGGAAGTCTTCAAACATCACCCATCAGGCTTCCTCAAGAGCAGGTGGGTGCCCGACTGAAGATCCCTGTTTATAGCAAGGAGCCAGGGGAGCAGTCCCTCCAGCCCCTGCCTTGGTGCTTCCTCTGGTTCTAAGAAAGTGTGAGTTTTGCCATTAAAAGTAATGGCAAAGCCTAATTTAGCAAGGGGTTCTTCCCAAGAGGATACCAGGCCACAGCAGGTTTGATTTTTTTTCACACTGAACTTTTGGGCTGTTTTCCTCTAGCTGTGCAGCTACAAGGCTAGAGCTTGCATTCACTGTCCTAAGTCCCTTGCAGATATAGATGCATACATTTTTCAAACTATAGAGCTGTAGCATTTTCTCGTCAACTCAGTGTTCACAGTGTCAATTTAGTGCCCTCCCTGGGCACAAAACCACAGGAGTGCTCTTGCTGTCTTGCAAGAAATACCTTCTGCAGTGAGCCTCTGCTAAGAGCTGCAGTCCCTGACTTTAGAGCATGCTTCCTATAAAAGTAAAGTGAAATGCATATTTCCAGGTCTTGTCTTGCCAAAAATTTCAAATATATGTTGTCAATACTTTATGCTTACAGTGAAGCAGAGAGAATAATATCACAAACATCTGTTCTTCTCCACCCAGATTTGTCACATGTTAAATTTTGCTATATTGTTCCCAGATTCTTTTTTAAAGGGGTAAATCATAGGCACAGTTGACGCCTGCAGTTGGGGGCAGGGAGGGGCCCACAATCACATTTCTCTCTCTCTCTCTTCACTCTATTGAATTTTGATGTTTACCATCCCCAATTTTTTTGTTTGTTTGTTTGTTTGAGACAGAGTTGCTCTGTCAGCCAGGCTGGAATGCAGTGCATGATCTCAGTTCACTGCAACCTTCGTCTCCTGGGCTGAAGCAATTCTCCTGCCTCAGCCTCCCGAGTATCTGGGACTATAGTGTGTGCCACCATGTCCAGCTAATTTTTGTATTTTTAGTAGAGACAGGGTTTCACCATGTTTGTCAGGCTGGTCTCGAACTCCTGACCTCAGGTAATCTGCCTGCCTTGGCCTCCCAAAGTGCTGGGATTACAGGTGTTAGCCCCCACGCCCAGCCTACCATCCTCAATATTTTAAAATACTCACTACATATGTATAGATTCCTAAACAGATATGGTACTGCTTTGAACTATTTTAATAGTATAGAAATGATATCCTACTATACTGATCCTTCTGTTGTTTTTCCTCACTCAATAATATTATTGTTGAGATTTCAAAATATTGATACACACAGATCTAGTTCATTCCCTTTATGGTGGTAAATGCTTTCTTTATCTATTTTGTAGTTGGTAGACATTTAGTTATTCTCCATTTTTTCTCTGTAGAAACAATGCCACAGAGAATGATACATGTCCACTTGTGTACTTTTGAGAACTGTCTCAAGAATAGACCTGGTGGGTTACAGGATTAGACACTTTTGAAATTTACTAGATGCTGTCAAAATATTCTCTAACATGGTAGTATCAATTTATACCATCAGCAATAATGATAAAGTTTTAATTTTTCCATGCTCTTGCCTCCTCTTTATGAGAAACATTTCAGACTTGCAGAAAAGTTGCCAGAATGGTACAATGAACACATGTATATACTTCATCTAAATTCAATGTTATTAACATTTTGCTACATTTGCTTTTTTATTCTCTCCAAAATTTTCTTGGCCTTTGGTATCCCATATTTCAACATGTATACATATAATAAAATATATATTTAAATATACATCCTAAAACAAGGACATTCTCCTACATAAAATAATGCAGGCATCACACTCAGAAATTGAACATTGATACAATTCTACTATTATGCAGGCCAGTTTCAAATTTTTCCACTGACCTAATAATGCCTTTTATAGATTTTTCTCCTAGTCCAGAATTCAATCAGGGATCAAATACTGTATTGCATTTAATTGTCATGTATCTTTAGTCTCCTTTAATCTTCTTTAATCTAGAAAATTCCCCAGTCTTTTAAAAGAATGTTTCATAACATTGACATTTGTTATCCTTGCCAACTCTTGATAATGTCAGACATTTTAATCTTTGCCAAATTGATCAGGGTGAAATAACATCTCATCGTGGCTTTAATTTGTTTTCCTTTGATTATTAGTGAAGTTGAGATGTTTTTCATATGCATATTGGCAATTAAAATGTCCTTCTTAAAAATTTTCTCTTTAATATATTTTGCCTGCTTTATTATTATATTGTTTACCATTTTTATAGGTATATAAAAGTTCTAGTTACATTCTGGATACTAAACAATTGCCAGTTAAAGGCCATTTTAGCTATAATATTTGCCTATGCAGCAGAGGTGTTTAATTGGATATTCAAATATATCTAATTTTCCCTTAATAATTTGTAATCTTTGTAAGAAATCCTTCTCCACTCTAAGGTCATAAGATATTCTCATAAAGATAAATATAATTTAAATCTTTAATATACTTGAAATCCATTTTTGTGACAGCGTGTGAGAGGGATCTAGTTAAGTTTTTTCCATATGTAATATCCTAGTGCCATTTGTTGAAGAGTTTGTGCTTTCCCCACTGATTCGTAATGCCATCTCTGTCATATATTGAGTTTCTATGTTTATTCTAGCATTCTGCTCATTCAACTCAAGAGTGGGATTGGTGGGTCATAGTTTACAGACATCTTTAACTTCACTAAATATTGCCAAATTGCTCTCAAAAGCGTTTGTATTGGCCAGGCGCAGTGGCTCACACCTGTAATCCCAGCACTTTGGGAGGCCGAGACAGGTGGATCATGAGGCCATCCTGGCTAACATGGTGAAACCCTGTCTCTACTAAAAATACAAAAAATTAGCCAGGCATGGTGGCGGGCACCTGTAGTCCCAACTACTCTAGAGGCTGAGGCAGGAGAATGGCGTGAACCCGGGAGGCGGAGCTTGCAGTGAGCCAAGATGGCGCCACTGAACTCCAGCCTGGGCCACAGAGCAAGACTCTGTCTCAAAAAAAAAAAAAAAGTGTTTGTATTTATTTATACTGCCAATAACAATAACAAAGTTTTCATTTCTTCGTACCGTCACTGATGTGGTTTGGCTGTGTCCCCACCCAAATCTCATCTTGAATTGTAGCTCCCACAATTCCCATGTGTTGTGGGAGGGACCCAGTGGGAGATAATTTAAACATGGGGGCGGGTCTTTCCCATACTAGTCTCATGATAGTGAATAAGTCTCACGAGATCTGATAATTTTATAAAGGGGAATTTCCCTGCACAAGTTTTCTTCTCTTGTCTATCACCAGGTAAGATGTGCCTTTCTCCTTCCACCATGTTTATGAGGCCTCCCTAGCCACGTGGAACTGTGAGTCCATTAAACCTCTTTTTCCTAATAAATTATCCAGTCTTGGGTATGTCTTTATCAACAGCATGAAAACGGACTAATACAGTAAATTGGTACCAGTAGAGTGAGGCGCTGCTGAAAAGATATCTGAAAATGCAGAAGTGACTTTAGAACTGGGTAACAGGCACAGGTTGGAACAGTTTGGAGGGCTCAGAAGGAGACAGAAAAATGTGGGAAAGTTTGGAACTCCCTAGAGACTTGTTGAATGGCTTTGATCAAAATGCTGATAATGATATGGACAATAAAATCCAGGTTGAGGTGGTCTCAGATGGAAAATGATGAATTTGTTGGGAACCGGAGCAAAGGTGATTCTTGTTATGTTTTAGCAAAGAGACTGGTGGCATTTTGCCCCTGCCTTAGAGATTTGTGGAACTTTGAACTTGAGAGAGATGATTTAGGATATCTGGCAGAAGAAATTTCTAAGCAGCAAAGCATTCAAGAGGTGACTTGGGTGCTGTTAAAGGCATTCAGTTTTATAAGGGAAGCAGAACATAAAAGTTCAGAAAATTTGCAGCCTGACAATGCCATAGAAAGGAAAATCCCATTTTCTGAGGAGAAATTCAAGCTGGCTGCAGAAATTTGCATAAGTAACAAAGAGCCAAATGTTAATCCCCAAGACAATGGGGAAAATGTCCCCAGGGCATGTCAAGTCTTCACGGTAGCCCCTCCCATCACAGATCCTGGGGCCCAGGAGGAAAAAATGGTTTTGTGGGCCAGACCCAGGGTCCCTCTGCTGTGTGCAGTCTAGGGACTTGGTACCCTGCATCCCAGCTGCTCCAGCTGTGACTAAAAATGGCCAAGGTACAGCTCAGGCTGTGGCTTCAGAGGGTGCAAGTCCCAAGCCTTGGCAGCTTCCACATTGTGTTGAGCTTGCAGGTGCACAGAAGTCAAGAATTAAGGTTTGGGAACCTCCATGTAGATTTCAGAGGATTTATGGAAATGCCTTGATATTCAGGCAGAAGTGTGCTGCAGGGGTGGGGCTCTCATGGAGAACCTCTGCTAAGGCAGTGTGGAAGGGAAATGTGGGATTGAAGCCCCTACACAGAGTCCTCACTGGGGCACTGCCTAGTGGAGCTGTGAGAAGAGGGCCAGTGTTTTCCAGACCCCAGAATGGTAGCTCCACAGACAGCTTGCACCATGCACCTGGAAAAGCCACAGACACTCAATGACAGCCCATGAAAGCAGCCAGGAGGGAGGCTGTACCCTGCAAACCCACAGGGGTGGAGGTGCCCAAGACCATAGGAACCAACCTCTTGCATCAGTATGACCTGGATGTGACACAGAGTCAAAGGAGATCATTTTGGAGCTTTAAGATTTGACTGCCCTTCTGTATTTTGGACTTGCATGGGACCTGTAACCCCATTGTTTTGGCCAATTTTTCCCATTTGGAGTGGCTGTATTTACCCAATGTCTGTCTGTACCCCCATTGCATCTAGGAAGTAGCTAACTTGCTTTTGATTTTACAGGCTCATAAGCAGAAGGGACTTGCCTTGTCTCAGATGGGACTTTGAACTGTGGATTTTTGAGTTAATGCTGAAATGAGTTAAGATTTGGGGGACTGTTGAGAAGGCATGATTGGTTTTGAAATGTGAGGACATGAGATTTGGGAGGGTCCATGAGCAGAATGATATAGTTTGGCTGTGTCCCCACCCAAATCTCAACTTGAATTGTAACTCCTATAATTCCCACATGTTGTGAGAGGGACCTAGTGGGAGGTAATTGAATCATGGGGGCAGGTCTTTCCCATGCTGTTCTCATGATAGTGAATAAATCTCATGAGATCTGATGGTTTTATAAAGGAGAGTTTCCCTGCACACATTCTCTTCTTTTGTTTGCCACCATGTAAGATGTGGCTTTCACCTTCCACCATGATTGTGATGACTTCCCAGCCATATGGAACTGTGAGTCCATGAAACCTCTTTTTCTTTATATGTTATCCAGTCTTGGGTATGTCTTTCTCAGCAGCATGAAAATGAACTAATATGCTCACCAACCCTTTCGGGGGAAAAATTCCACTGATTTATTTATCTATCCCTCAGCCAATGGCACATTTTATTAAATTAGATGCATCTTTGCAAGAAGTGTTGTTATCTGTAAGGCAGGTCTCTTTTTCCTACTGGTTTCAAGAGGAGTATGAGAGATGTGTGGGACAGAGCCAGCCCTCCTCAGCTGACCTCTGCCTCCCAGTTGCACATGCACACTAGCTAAATAAATCCTTACTGATGAGTACTACTGAGATTTTTGTGGTTGTTTCCTATGTAGCATTATAAAGATATTGTGCAGATTAAGTGACCACGTCCCTGTGAAGTGCTTGGTAGAAAGCAAGTACTCTGCAAAGGCAAGCTATTATTGCAATTTTAGTTAATGGCAATTAATGAGCTGAGTCATTCAAGTGGGAGACCTGGGGCTCATCATTGATTTCTATATTGTTCTTCCTTATGCAGTCACCAAGCCCACTGATTCTACTTCCTTTATATTTCTCACTCATTACTTCTCCCCATCCCTGCTGCCCATGCCTGGGCTCAGGTCCTCTTCAGTGTTCATCTCGATTACTGGCCTCCGGGCAGTACTCCTGTTCTCTTCTGATTCTTTCTCCATGGTATTGCTAGAATGAAATTTCTAAAATAATTTTGACTGTGACAGTCCTCATTACCCTTAGAATAATACAGTGATTTGTTAATATATTTGTCTTTCTTGACCCTCACCCTGCAGCTCACCTCTCCAGCCTTGAGCTTGGTTTCTCAGCATCCTCTTTGTTCTAATCACACTCAACTATCCACTATTTCCCTGAACCATGTTTCTCCCTTCCTCACTCCTTCTCCCCAAACACTGCTGCCGCCTCCATCAGACACACACACGTTAGTACAGTCTTAGGAGTACAAAAAAAATTGTTCAAATAAATCCCAGATACTCCACTTAATAGCTGTATGTCTTTAGTAAACTATTTAACATCTTGTGTCTCTGTTTCCTGATCTGTAAAATGGGATAATCACAGTATGACTTATAGCTGCTGCAAACATGTAAGATAATTCATGCATAGTACAAGGTGCACGATAGACATTCTCTCTTAATATTACTTCTAGTATTGGTCTCTCATGTTCATTATTGGATGATAGCTGTAGTGTTTCTCTCATGTTGGTTGTGTCTCTAGCATACTCATCACTTTGTTTCTTAATAGTATCTCAAATTCTAGGCATGTGGTTTGGGTTGGATTGACTCCACACCAGCTCTGAGAGTGAGTTCCAACTGACTTAAACCCACCATAGTATCCCATCCCCATGGCCAAGTCAGCCCAATGAGAGACAACAGTTTTGATTTTATTGATTCAGTTTACATCACTGGCAAGTAGACTCTTTCCCTGGAGGTCATGATCAATAATATTTGCAGCCCACAGGCTGCCAGTGTAGGACCATAAGTGAAACAATATGGAGGTCACAGTGGAGGCTAGAGTGGATCTGATTCTTGGTGACACGCTTAAGCTGCTGGCTCAAGCCTTACTTAAAGCTAGATCAGTATCTTAACTTCTTATGAACCTATTCATTTCCTCTATTATTTAGAGTTTAGGTTTTCTGTTATTTGTAGCATACAGTCTAACACATAGGATCTGAAAGTGGATTCTTGAGCACCTCCTCTTCTTCAGGTCATATTGTTCTAAGTGAAGCTGGCTCTAGGTTTTTACCTATTAAAGTGGGTTGAATAGTGTTCACCAAAAGATATGTCCACCCAAAACCTGTGAATATGACCTTCTTTGGAAAAAAGGGTCTTTGCAAAGCTAATTAAGTAATTAAGATGAGATCATGTGGAATGAACCAGACGAGCCCTAAATCCAATGATGAATGTCTATAAGAGACAGAAGAGGTTAAGACATGGATGAAAAGAGAGGAAGTCTGTATGAAAATGGAGGCAGGTATTATAGTTATGCAGCCATGACCTAAGAAAGGCCTGCAGCCTCCAAAAGATGCAAGAGATGGAAGGAGAGAGTGTGGCCTGAAGGACACTTTGATTTTTGGACTTCTAGCTTCCAGAACTGTGATAGAATAAATTTCTGTTGTTTTAAGCCACCAAGTTTGTAGTAATTTGTTGTAGAACCCCACCCCAGGAAACAAATACACTTGTCTTAGGCTGGCAATTTGCGTAAGTAGAACTGCCAGGACAAGGGGACTGTCATCTCCATGGACTTCTATCCTATGTAGGAGAAGTTGCCTGAGTGCATTTCTTCAAAGCCCCTTTTCACTATGGTTCTTCTATCCATATCTGTAACACGTGATTAATTTTCATGTCATCAGGTTATGAAATTCACCTAGGCCCTTTTCTTTCTTTTTCTATCAAATTTCAAGCTGAACCCGGGTGGTCATATGTGCCGCTTGGCCTGGAACTGTTCCAGTTTGCACCTTCTGTCCTAATGCTCTTATTAATAGCCCACTTCTCACTCTCATAAACGTCCTGATTTGGACAATTAATTCTACGGTCACTTCAGTTAATGAATTTGGTCGGCCTCTTGCCAAACTCACTGTGTTTAAGATGTCAGTCATCACCTTCTGTGTTAGTTTGTTCTTGTACTGCTATAAAGAAATACCGAGACTGGGTAATTTTTAAAGAAAAGAGGTTTAATTGGCTGACAGTTTTGCAGGCTGTATAGGAGGCATGGCTGGGGAGGCCTCAGGAAGCTTACAATCATGGCGGAAGGCAAAGAGGAGGCAGGCACTTCTTACGTGGCTGGAGAAGGAGGAAAAGAGAGTGAGTTGGGGGAAGTGCTACACACTTTTAAACAACCACATCTCATGAGAACTCACTCACTACCATGAGAACAGCAAGAGGGATGTCTGCCCCCATGATCCAATCACCTTCTACCAGGCCCTTCCCCCAACACTGGGGATTACAATTCAACATGAGATTTGGGCAAGGACACAAATCCAAACCATATCACCTTCCTACTTACACTTCCTGAGGGGATATGCCATGATGAGAGCTCTTATCTCTTGATGGCCAGGACCATAAGTCCCCCCACCAATGGCCACCGACCTCAGGTATACCCATTCATAATCATCTACAGATGATTTTTGTCGTATCTCTCAAAAAGGTGAGCTGGATCTATTCAATTCTTCTCTTGAGAATTTGAACTTGGGAAATCAAGACACTTGGATGGTTACAAATGTAGCTATAATGAAAGGGTACACGGCAACACTTAAGATTTAAGTAACAATCTGTGAGTTGCCCCAGTGGAAGGAGTTGGAGAGAATAGCAGTCATCAACAGTGCCACAGTGTTGCACATCTGGAGTTGTGCTGCAGGGGGGCACCATTCACATAGGACACCTGTGACTGGCATTCTCTGAAGCAGTGCAATGCAGTAGCCCTGATTGTCTTGCTTCCTGGCATCTTTCTGTTCCAGTTCCAATTGCTATATATCTCTATCAGTGGCTAAACTTTGCTGGGCATTAGAATTGCATGGAATGTTTTCAAAAGTCTTGATTTCCAAGTCACATTCCAGACTGTTAATTCAGAATCTCTGGGGTGACAACTGGATCTCAGTAGTTTTTTTAAAAACTTCTCAGGTGAGGTCAATGTATCACCAAGTTTGAAAATCACTGATAGTCCTTTCCCCCTTTTTGGAAGTCATTTGAGCAGGTCTCTGCTGCAACCAGTAGATCCTTATGCATCACTCTTCCCAAAGGGACTTTGACACTTCTGTGTGTAAGATTTTCCCACGAGCCTGAAAGCTTAAAGAGATAAATAACTCCTCCCTTCTCATGCCCAGTCCCAAGCCACAAGGCTACTTGTACCAGTGGCATGCCCCAGCAAGATAGCAGAAGCAGGAAAAGAGCCGCTGGAAGACTCTTACCCTGGCCGGAAAACGTGTACCCGTGAAGATAGAAAAAGAGGCCATTCGAGTACAACGTAGCAGTTACATCAGACTAGGACACTTCCCGTTTGCAAGAGACTCTAAAACCTTTGCCCTGTCCTCACTTGGGGCTGATGCCATCTTAGGTCCCAACCCCCCTGCACCCAGGTGCTCCTTAAAACAGCATGTCACTCCACACCGCTTTGTGTTATCTGCTGGAAGGCTCTTGGGGTTCAAACCGATACAAGAACCTTACACTGTGGTGTTCTGGATGGTAGGATATGATAAATGACAGTCTTTTAATTGACAAACTGTCATAATTCTTATCTAGCAAACTCTCCTGCACTTTGTCTGACATTGTAAATAGTGAGGTAAATAGTGAGGTACATTGCTGGCCAATTTCATGTGCTATTTGAATACCTTTTTGCATGAAAATAAGAGTTACGTAAAACAGAATCTTGTTTCTGTTCATCCTTCCTGCCCATTCCCTTTGATGCTTCTGTGGATGGGATGAGTCATTCTCAGCTACAACTGGACTGGAGTTTCTTTTAAAATACACAACAAAAGTTGACTGTGCATTTTTTCTTCTGCCATTTCTTCATATTGGTTTCAGCCTGCTCATTTTCTGCCATGTTTTTTTCCCTCTGCCTGGATATAAACTTTCCTGTTCCATCAGTAGCTGCTAGCAGATGCCTGTAGTTTATAAAATAGTACAAAAGATGTAAGAAGTATATCTGAGAATGGCTACTTTTAATGACAAATTGATTTGTGCTCTGGATAATTTTTTTTTTATTAAATAGGCACAGAGGAACAGGCTTTTCTGCCCAGTAGGTGACTTACTCCTCTGTTTGCTGGAAGAATCATTGATCATATGCTGTTATTAGCAGCATCCACCTAACCCAGCACCTGAGTACAACTTTTAGAAATGAGGTTAAATAATCTGATTCCAGAGAGACAAATCGTTTAGGATGAATAGTGACAGATAGGACCTATTTACAGCCAGAAACCACCATTATGATTTCCTCAGTCCTCTCTTGAAAAAGTAACAAAGAGCAAACGTGAACTAAGTATTTTCCAGATAGATTTGTAGAGCTGGGCTGTTTTACAGAGTTCGAAGTTCCAGTCTGCAATGATCATTAATAATTCTTGACTTCTTTAGTGAGTCCAGTGCCCTTCTTTAGTGAGTCCAATGTCCATTTGAACCACAGGAGATGCCAGCCGCAGGAGAGACTGTGAGAATGTCGGGTCAAACATTTTAGAGATGAAAGAGAAATACTCATCAGTGTTAGAACACTCCCTGCTGTTTCTATCTTTGCTTTTCCACCTGCTCTTCTTCCCTGCCTGGTGAACTCATCCTCATCCTTCAAGGTCCAGCTCAAGAGATACTTCTGTGAAGGTTCCTCTGACTTCTCATATCGGGAGATATGAGCCCTGGACATAATGTTATTGTGTTTATGATTCTCTTGAGGTCACTTAGCCATGGCCTAGCTTTCTCACTAGACTAAAAAAAACCCCTTAAGGTGAGACTGTCTCTCTTATCTGTCCCTCTCTCACAGCCTATAGAAGTTCCTGATGGCACATAGCTTGAACTCAATAAATAGATGGTGCATTCAGAAGCCTGTGTAAATAACACTGGGAAGACAGACAGGAATGAGCATTTCTTAAGGATGCCCTATGTGCCCAGCACTTGCACATATTATCTCATTAAATCTTCTCAACTACCTTCCAAGGTAAATATAAATATGAGTATTTGGACTCAGAAGTAGTAAGGATCTTAATAAGACCCCTTAGGTAATAAGAGACAGGGCTGAAAGTCAGACCTGGATATTTTTGACTCTCAATCACATTCTCTCTCCACTCCATGATAGCCTGAGTTACCTTAAAAACTTCCTCTAAAAGAGAGCCATATATTCATTTGCCTTACATAGAACATGCTAACGAGCACGAATCACTTCATTTGGAAATTGCCATTCTGAAGATATTAACTTAATTTTAGTCTCTCATATGTAAAACTTTTGAATAGTATAAGTATCCTCAAGTGCACAGGAAAGTGGTTCTTTCAGGAAAAATTTGAGGATGGCCCATGCACATATTCAGTGTCATCATTAAATTAAAAGTATTAAGTGGTTTCATGAGATAGGAATCCATGTCATGGTAAGTTGCTTTCAGAGGACCAGTTTAGAAATGCAGCCCAGAATGTGTCAGCACCTCTCAAAAGGAGAAACATCCTATAGTAGTAATAACAAAGTGATCTCAACCTAGCAAAGATTAAAATAGAATAGCCCCATTTATAGATAAGCTTAGATCTTAGAGAAGGAAGGTGAGGAGGAGTAGGAGCCACCTTTCATCGCACTTACTATGTGCCAGGGACTGTGCTAAGTATTACTTGCCTCAACTCAATTCCCTGCAAGAACTCCATGACATAGACACTACTCTTATCCTCATTTTGAGTATAAAGAAGCAGGAGTTTAGGGATGTTAAATGACTTCTTTTAGGTGTACTGCTTGTAAATGACTCTTGCAGTCTTAGACTGACTCCAAAATGTAAGCTTCTCTACTAACACCAAAAGACAGTAAAAATGGTGCGGGTGTTAACTGTGACAGCCCTTTTAAAAGACATTGTCAGCATCTATGAAAATTTAAATGTGCATACCCTACAACTCAAAAATTCTACTTCTTAGTATTAGCCCAAGAAAAATTCTTGCACATGTGTACAAAATTGTTTGTGATAGCAGAAAACTGGAAACAATTTTTAGGTTTATGTCCTTCCAAAGGAAAATCACTTTAAAAAGTGATACTGTATCCATGCTATGAAATAGTGTGTACCCTTCAAGTTCTCAAAGATATAATGTTGCTGTAGAGGTAGCAGATGGTAGTATGATACAGTAAAATACTGCATAAAACCCACATCTTAAAACATTAGCATATATGCATATATGTACATTTGCAAAATGGATGGAAAGAGAATGGAAGGCTACAGACCAATCTAATAGCAGTGGTTACCTTCATTATTGGGGTGGGAAATGGACCAGGATTGCAGGGAGTGGGCAAAGGGAATTTGAGCCTTATTTGTAATGCAAAATGAATGCTTACTTCCTCCTTTTCTCCCTCTCTTCCTCCTGGTTCAGTTTCAGTTTCAAACCTCATTCTACCATGAACGTAACTGATTGGCAGACTCTAACCCATATCCAGGAGCCTAACTACAAGGAAGTCTGGAAATACCTGTTTTAGCTTTCTACCCTTCCCCTGCTATGATAGAAAAGGGTTGAGCTGTATGCTGAGCTGTTAATACACACAATAATAATTCAGGCAATAAATACTTTGGCCAAAATTTCAAATAAAATCAGGTCAAAGGAAAATGATAGAATTGTGAATCACATGGATTTTTATATAACCTCTTTCTCTATATAACTGTAGTCTGAAACCGCAATGGTATAAGCACACAAGAGAAAGAAACCATGCAAAAGATCTTGAACTTTTATGAACTCTGACATTTCTGTTATCCTCCCCAGGGTGTTACTCCTCTATCTAACCTGTTGAAAGATAGCCCCATGAAAGAAGCACCTATTTGGTGCTATTATAAAGTGAATTGTTTTCATAATTCATTTAAGTTATTAAAAAATGTATCTAGAAATGCAACTGATTTTTGTGCATCAGCTTTGTATCCTGCCACTTTCTTGAAATTGTTTATTAGCCCTAGCAGTTTTTTGGTGGAATCTTTTGGGATTTCTACAGATAAAATTATACCATCTGTGAACAGATATCATGTGACTTCTTCCTTTCCAATTTGTATGCCTTTAGTTTAATTTAATTTTTGTCTAACTGCTCTGACTAGAACTCCCAGTATTATGTTGAATAGCAATGATGAGAGTGGGTATCCTTGCCTTATTCTTTATCTTAGATGAAAAGCCTTCAGTCTTTTCCTATTGAGTATGATGTTAACTGTGGTTTTTCATATATGGATTTTATTGTATTGTTTATTATATATATTGAAGGTAGTTTTCTTCTCTTCCTAGTTTGTTGAGTGTTATTTTCATAAAAGGGCATTGAATTTTGTCAACATGCTTTTTCTGAATTGATTGAGATGAGATGCGATTTTGTCCTTCAATTTGTTAATGTGGTATATTTCATTGATTGATTTTTATATGGTGAACCATCCTTGCATTCCACGTGTAAGTGCCACTTGGTCATGGTGCATGACTTTTTTAATGTGCTGTTGAATTCAGTTTACCAGTATTTTGTTGAGGATTTTTGCACTAATATATATCAAGAATCTTAGTCTGTAATTTTCTTTTCTTGTTGTATTAGTATCTTTGTCCATGATGTCGGGATAGTACTAGCCTAATATAATGAGTTGGAAGTGCTACCTCCTCTTCAATTCTTTAGAAAAATTTGAGAAGGATTGATTAGTTTTAAAGAATTTTTGGTAGAATTCTTCAGTGAAGCCATTGATCCTAGGTTTATTTGTTTGTTTGGAGGTTTGGAGGTTTTTGACTAGTGCTTCAATCTCCTTACTAGTTCTAGGCCTGTCCAGATATTTTATTTCTTCAGGATTCAGTCTTGGTAGGTTGTGTCTAACAATTTATCCTATTCTGCTAGGTTATAGAACTTATTGGGTGTAATTGTTCATAGTAGTCTTTTGTAATCCTTTTAACTTTTGTGATATCAGTTGTAATGCCTTCTCTCTCATTTCTAGTTGTATCTGAGTCTTTTCTTTTTTCTCAGTCAACTAATGGTTTGTCAAATTTGTTCATATTCAAAAAACTCAGTTTTCATTGGTTTTTCTATTGTTTTGCTCTTCTCTATCTCATTTATCTCTACTTTAATCTTATTATCTCCTTTCTTCTAACTTAGGTATAGTTTGTTCTTTTTCTAGTTTCATGAGGTAGAAGTTTAGGTTATTGACTTGAACTCTTTTTTTCTTTATGTAAACATTTATCACTATAAACTCCCTTCTTAGTTGGATATGCATTTGCCTCAGGTGAGCCTTGGAGGGATGACTTTGAGTTCTGTCTGTCCTTTATCCATAAGAAAGTTCCTTATGGGCAAATTGTGAGAGAGCTTTGTAGCTTCTTATATTTGTAGCTATGTTATTTAGAAATAAAATAGGAGGCAGATTTGCTTGACATAATTCCCAGCTTGACTTTTCCCTTGGCTTAGTGATTTTTGGGGTCTTAAGATTTATTTTCCTTTCACATTGTATTGTCATGTTTGAGTCCCTTCTCATTGCCTTTTGTGTATACTCTATAAATATTTTCTTTGTGGTTACCAATGCAATTACATAAAACATCTTAAAGTTATAACAATCTATTTCACATTGATAAACTCATTTGCATATATGATCATGTGGAGAAACATTACTGCATTACATTTCTGTCCTATTTTATGTTGTGGATGACACAAAATACCTTTTTATATTATATATCCATTAACATATTTATAATTATATTTTTGCTTGCTAAAAATTATTCTATACCAGTGATAAAAGAAAAACTTCAGCCAAATTAAATATAAAGGAGTTTGAGCAATGAACAATTTGTGAATTGGGCAGCTTTCAGAATCATAGTAGATTCACAGAGACTCCAGTGCAGCCAGGTGGTGGAAGAAGATTTATAGACCAAAAAAAAAAAAAAAAAGAAAATGATGTACAGAAATCAGCAGTGAGGTACAGAGTGGCTGGATTTGTTACAGCTCAGCATATGCCTTATTTGAACACAGTTCAAACACTTAGCAGCATATGAATTGCTGAAGTATGGCCACTGGGATTAGCCAAGACTTAGCTATTGTTACAACTGCATACTACTAACTTAGGTTTACAGTTGTGTCTGTCTATTAAGCTAGGTTATAGTTCATCCGCAAGGACTCAAATGTAAAAGTACAGAGTCCTTGTCAGACTATATTTAGTTTGCTTTCACACCAGATTTATAAGTGATTCACTCACCTGTATAATAATACTACATGATTCTATTTATCTCCATATATTTACCATTACCAGGGAATTTAACATTTTCATAGGAATTTTTGCAACTGTTTATCACTCTTTTGTCAATTTGTATGACTTCCTTTTGTATTTTTTATAGGGCAAGGCAAGTGGTTACAGATTCCCTCAGCTTTTGTTTATCAAGAAAGTCTTTATTTCTCCTTCATTTTTGAAGAACAGCTTTGCCAGACATAGTATTCTTAGTTGGCAGGGTTTTCTTCTTTCAGTACATTGAGTATATTACCCCACTCTCTTCTAGTTCGCAAGGTTTCTGCTGGGAAATCTGCTGATAATATAAAAACTTGCACATTACGAGTACTTTACACCTCCTGCTTTCAAAATTCTATCTTTATCTGTGACTTTTGAAAGTTTGATTGTGTTGCATGTCAGTGTAGATTTATTCTATTTGGAGTTCTTTGAGCATCTTGAATTTGCACATTCATTTCTCTCATAGATTTGGAAAACAGGGGGCCAGTATTTTTTCAAATAGACTGTCTGCCACTTTTTCTTTTTCTTATCCTTTTGGTACTCCCATAATGCACATGTTATTCTACCTGATGGTGTCTCAGAAATCTCAGACTCTCTTCATTGCTCTTTTGTTGTTGTTGTTATTATTCCTCTACCTTTTAAAAGTTTTCTATCTTCAAGTTTGTTGATTGTTTCTTCTGCCTAGTCAAGTCTGCTGTTGAGAGCATCTAATAATTTTTTCAATTTAGTTATTGTATTCCAGGATTTCTGTTTTATTCTTCTTCATAAATTATCTTTACTGATATTTTCACATTGTTCATGCATTTCTTTTCTAAATTGTTTAGTTGTCAGTCTGTGCTCTCTATTTAGTCATTGAGCATCCTTAAGATAGTAATTTTGAATTGTCTGGCAATTTACATATCTCAGTTTCTTCAAAGTCAGTTTCTGGAGATTTAACTTGTTCCTTTAAAAGTATCATGGTTCTCTGTCTTTGCATGTTTCGTTGTTGGGGTTTCAGCATTTTAAGAATCAGGCAACTCTCCTATGATCTGATTTTATACATACAGGAATTTCTCCAGTCAGCTAGGCTAGAAATTCTGGAAACTTCTCAAGCATTTTCTGGGTATAAGTCTTTCCTCCGCTTGTGGGTGTAATCTGTTTGAAGAGGTTTCCCAACATCTATTCAGGAGCTCTCCCTGGTGTTTGTCTGTGATACTGCAGCCTCTCTGACACTGCAATAAATAGTGGTGCTGGAGCTCCACCTAGTGTCTATCTTTGGTACTACTGACTCTGGTGCATAGTTGATCATTGTTCTTGGCGATCCTCAATCTGGTGCCCTATTCCAGTCGGTGCAGTCTTAGGCATACAAAAATCAGTTCCTTGGGCAGTATCTCTAAAAATCAGGAGGTCTGATGCCCCTTCCACTCCTTTCTCACCTCAAGGAGAAGACAAGAGTTGAGAGTTTCCTCTCAATCACATGTTGGAGTGGGAGGGATATTCTGGTGAGAAAGAATGGAAATTGCCACAGGTTTTTCTATGGGGCTTCAATGTGGTTGGCTTCATGATCAGTATAAGAAACTTTTAATTGACTTTTGGTTTTCTCACAGAGGCATTTGGTCTGATTGCTGTTGCTAATTTTGTGTCCCATGGGAGAAGAAGAGACTGAGGCTTTCTGTCCTGCCCTCTTCCTGATGTTTCTCCTCTGAATTTTATAATCAGAAGCACAATAATTTGCATTTTA
The DNA here is from genome assembly GCF_002776525.5 of Piliocolobus tephrosceles. Lineage (NCBI taxonomy): Eukaryota > Metazoa > Chordata > Mammalia > Primates > Cercopithecidae > Piliocolobus > Piliocolobus tephrosceles. The sequence continues at coordinate 68,340,528 of NC_045455.1, read as the reverse complement.
AAAAAAAGAAAGAAACACACACACTTTTCCTCTCATGGTCCTCATCTTCCACTACCTTTGATGCCAATAGTTTGAGTTTGATTTCTTTAAAATGCTCCTTTTCAAGACAAAAACTTATGTTACCAACTACCTGTTTCCATCTTGTTCTTCACATCTGAAGTCATTTTGCTTCTGCAATCTGGGAATTCATGCCTACTTGGTCATTGTGAATTTGACCTTTCTGAATCAAAATACTAGTTCATAGTTAGACATTTTGTGTTCCTATTTTTAGTTTATATAGTTTGATGATTAACTTTACATGTTAACTTGACTGAGCCAAGGGGTGCCCAGAGAGCTGGTAAAACATTATTTCTGTGTATATGTGTGAGGGCATTTCCAGAAGAGATTCATATTTGAACTGATGAACCAAGTAAAGCAGATCCAATCCACTGAGGGCCATCAGAAAGGTAGAAGGGGGAAAAAATCACCCTCTGCTTGAGCTGAGATATCCATCTTCTCCTGTCAGTGCTCCTGGTTCTCGAGTTTTTGGATTTTGGTTAGGAATTACATCATCACCCCATTTCCAACTGGTTCGCAGGCCTTTGAACCCAGACTGAATTACACACTGGCTTTCCTTGTTCTCTAGCTTGCAGACAATAGATTGTAGGACTTCTCAGCCTCCATAACTATGTGAGCCTATTCCTGTGATAAATCTCCTCTTATATTTATCTCTATTTATCTATCTATATATCTATAGATATATATCTTATTGGTTCTGTTTTTCTGGAAAACCCTGATGAATACAAATAGTATAGTATCCTAGTACCAGAGCAGTGAGCTTCTTGCAAACTAGAGTCAGAAGTCTGTGTTGTCACTGGCAGATATCTCCAGGGGTATCAAGGATACCCCTGATAGTGACAAGGAATTGTTGATTGGGCACCTACAGAATGTAGCACCCTCTGGAAGCCTAGGCCCAGATGGAGGGAACAGGAGGACAGACACACTAAGGAACAAGAGATACTGAGTTTATAAATGAGAACACATGAGGCATTGAGCCCTGACAGGGAGGCACTTGTAAGGTAAAAACTGCAACATGCATTCAGGTGGGCGCTCAGTGCAGAATAGTAAGCCTATTGGCTGCCTGTGGTGCTTCTAGTCACTTTCTGAGCTTAGCACGTTAACTGGCTGCTTATTAGCCCTGGAGGTTGCCAAGACCACAGAGAGGAAGCTGTGTTGAAGAAAGGGAGAATTAACACAGATTTTCTGAGGAGCTTCTGTCTGTTGCCTGGAACAGTCAGGACATCTGAGGGTTGTCAGCTTAATGTCCCCTGCCAGCAAGGAAGGGCTACTATCCAGCAGCTAGTGAGGCAAGCCAACTGCAGGACCTAGGCAGGAATAACTGAGCCCAACATGTTTGTGCTCAACCAGAAGAAAACACATCAGCTCAAGAAGGGGCTGCTGTAGACATAGAGTCACCGTGGCAGGGCACCCCTTCTGTCCATGGAACATGTGAGAGAAAGAGTTCCCTCTCAAACCCCAGTTGTGCCAGTTGTGGTACAGACTAGACTAAAAGTTCTACTGCCTGCTATTAAGTTCCCAGAAAGCAGAGACTCTGTGTGTGTGTGTGTGTGTGTGTGTGTGTGTGTGTGTGTGTGTTTAACCACTGTGTCTGCAGTCCCAAGACAGTGTCTAAAACATTATAGATACTCAGAAAATATTAGTTGTCCTGTGGGAGAAACAAATGGAGTGGAAAACTACAGGGTAGAAAATTTGCATGTGAGCATAGACCATGTCTTACTTATCTATATTCTGTGTGATCCAGATTCCAGGCCTTTCTGAGTATGTGACTTTGGATAATTTACAACTTCTCAGAACCTGTGTTTTTGGTTTTAATTTTATTTAGTTTTGTTTACATCTGAAAGGTGAAGATTATACTTATCTGGTTCTTGGAAAGATCAAATGAGATAATATATATTGAAGTGATTTGTAAACTGTGAAGTGCTATAATAAATGTTAGCCTTTGCTGTTTTTTTTTTTTTTTTTTTTTTTTTGATGATGGTGATGACAAAGATAACAATGATAATGGCAGGTTTCTTTTAGAAAAAAATGTTTGAAATGGTGAGTGAACTTTACAGATATTCAGCTGTGGAATGGGGTATCTGTGCTGACAGGAAAAAAAGGGTGCACCGAAGAGAGGCCCCAAAGCAAGATTTTGCTCTTGTGGCTTGTGTAATTAGTTACCCTTTATGTGTGCTAGTTTTGAACTGCAGGTTAGAGAAGTCCATCTAAGTCAAGGACTGTCTTTTGCTCCCTCCCCCCTCCGCCAAACACACACACACTTTACATAGTATATTGCTTATAGCAAGCAGTAAACATTTGTTGGGGGAAAAAAATGAATGAATGATTTGATGAAGGGTGACAGAGCTACAGCAGCCAGAGAGAAACAAGAATATTAGTTGAGCAGAGATTGTTCTCTGGAAGTAATTTGTTCAGGCAGAATCAAAACTCATCTTGACACTTCCTGATTTTAAGACTTTGTGGCTCTTCATTGCTCAAAAATAAAACCCAAGCACATTAGAAGGGCATAGAAAGTCCTTCATAAGCTGGATCCAACCTGTCTCCGGTCTCATCTCCCATTACACCATCTCCCCAAACCCCAGTTCTTCCACAGTTGTCTTAACTCATCCTACATTCTAATGGTGCTGAACTTCTTAGAGTCCCTGAGATATGCTAGGTCTTTTCACTAGCTGTTTCCCCTCCCTGGTCTATGCATCTGTCGGGGTATAGCATCAATGCTTCCTGCTGTGAAAGTGTTCACAGAAGTCCCCAGGCATTTATTCATAGAACAAGTATTTCCTTTGCACCCGCTATGAATTAGACCCTGTTCTAGGTCCTGGACAAAGCAGTGAACAAATCAGACTAAGTCTCTGCCCTCATAGAGTATTCTAATGGAGGGGACTAAAAATGAAAGAAAGACAATATACATATATATATATATATATATATATATATATATACTGTTATGGAATGACAAAAATAAAGAAGATGGAAATCTGGGGAAGAGGATGATGGTGCCATCTTATTTATGTAAACTATGATGTATCAGCAGAATAGACTAGGTTATGTTGCAATAGCAAACAACTCTGTAAAATCTAAGTAGTTTATAACAACAAAGATTTGCCTCTAGCTCATGCTTCATGACCACTGAAGGTCAGCTGAGGCTTAGCCCCACTCTGAAAATAGGCCTGAGCAAACATTTCTAGTTGCCCCAGCAGAGACAAAAGAAAATGAAGCAAAGCATGCACCAGCTGTTAAAGGTTTGACCTGGAAATGGCACATCACATCTGCTCACATTTCTTTAGCCAAAATGAGTCTCATGGCCACATCTGCATTCAACAGGACATGGAAAAGCAATTCTACTATTTGCCCGAGAGGCAAGAGAACCAAATATGTATGAATAGTCCTAATGATTACTATCCACATAATCAAGGAAGTCCTTTCTGATAAAGGGACATTTGAACAGAAACCTCAAGAGAGTGGGGAGCTAGCTGGTAGATACAGGATGGGACTCATTTCTCTGGCTTCCCATCCCAAACAGTTTAGGGTCATCCTTGATGCTTTCTCTTCCTTTCACAAACCACATCCAACCCATCAGCAAACCCCATTGGCTAGACCTTTATAATCATCCCAATTTGACCATTGCCCATTGCCTCCTCCTCCACCTCTGGTCCAAGCCTCATCATCTCCCTCTGGGTGATTGTAGTAGCCTCCTAACTTCTCACTGCTTCTGCCTGTGTCCACTGCTGGCTCTCTCCCCACCACAGCCAGGGGATCCTTTTCAAATTTCAGTTAGATCATGAATCTTCCCTGCCCAAACTCTCCTATGGCTTCCCATCTTTCTCAGAGTAAAAGCCACACAGCCCTCAAGGGGCCTCACACAGTCTGTACCCCACCTGCCTAGCCCCAACTCTGAAATCTCATTGACCTTATCCACTGCTCTCCCTTTCACTCACTCTGCTCCACCCACACTGGCCTCTGTGGTTTATTCATTAAGTTTGGTCAATAAGTATTTGAGTGCCTGTTCTGTGTTAGGCACCACTCTCAGGACTAGAAATATAATGGCAAAGATATAATCAAAACCATACACCTGTACCATATTGTAATTAGTCGACTTACCACTGTCTCCCACATGATACTATTACGTCTGTGTTCATCTGTGTATCTTTGTGCCTAACACTATGCTTGGCAAGTAAGTGATCAATACGTGTTTGAGTAGAGAATGAAAAGACAGAGATAGATAGATGGATGGATGGATAGATGGATGGATAGGTAGGTAGGTAGGTAGGTAGATAGATAGATAGATAGATAGATAGATAGATAGATGTAGACAGACTTCACCTTTGCTGGAACTGAGGCATGTGCTGTGAGATTCTCCCAGGTAGTGTACAACAGCCTCTAACAGCTGCATGGAAAACCAGGTAGCAGAGGATTTCTGGATTCGATCATCATTTTTAGGGAGACTATAACAATGAAAAGAAGACTTTCTTACTTGAAAAACATAGGTTCCAAGTCTGAAACAATTCAATCTTCCTACATGAGTCAACCCTTGGAAAGAAACAGACTCAGGTGGTAAACCACAGGCCATTTACATACTCCATGGTTTGACTTTTACTTCGAGGAGAGGAAAGATGGGTTGATGAGGTCATAAATAAAAGTAATATATTACCCAAAATATTAGAGGAGAATGTACTAGGGTTCTTTAAGGCTATGTTTAAGCTAGTAAATTTTCTTCCTAAAGTATGTGGTATAAAATCCTCAGATGTGAATACAGTTTTTCCACTTCCACCCATGTCGATTTCAGATTTCAAATTAATAGTGTTCCGCGATCAAGTTCATCTAAAGTGCAGGTTGTAACTTTTGCTGCTAAGAGAAATGCTAATATTTAATGTAAATGAGGAAAACAGTTCATCCAGAAGATATCAGAAAGATCTTGAATACATTCCTTCACAAAGATGATTCCTTTCCTTTTCGGAAAAATAAAACTACTCCCCTCTGATTGGAAACAAGACAGCCATGTGGTTTTGCTGCATTTCATGGGGATGAGGTTCTGTGGTTTGCTCTCCTGTCATCTGCAGCCACATCATTTGGGAAGTTTGCCCAACTATATGAGTTGAAGGGAAAAGAGAGCAGTTAGCAGGAATGTGAAGAGATCACCGGCTGAGTAAGGAAGTCCTGGATCCCCAGGCATGTTGATAGAGAATTCATGGCCATATTAACAAGCGTTGTCAGTGATCAGCATGCTGCTCAGAGAATTGAGCCTATTCTAGACTTCCAAGAATTCTGCTAAGTAAGGAAATTCTACATTTTTCTCAAAAAGTGTGTACCTAGTAAATAATAAAACAGCATCCACAGACAATTTGTATTTCTGCGGACACATACAGACATGTTTCTGTAATTACATTATATTATGTCTAAATTCTAGCTGTCTCTCATAGCCCAAGCTCCTGATTAGAAGGGGTCATGTTGTCTACTTTTTAAACATAATTAATGGCATTTATATGAGATTAAGTACTTGATGACAGATTGATATACGCGTATTCAATGAATGGATTGATACAAGCATTGCCATCGTGAGGGGAGTGACAAGGGTTAAAAGTTACTACAATTCCTTGATTTGTCCTCTTTAGTGGATGACTAATAGTTCAGGCATCGTAGAAACATATTTATTTTGGTTTTGAAGTATCAACAATACACAAAATCCTGGAAATGATTTTTACTTGCTGTGAAAAAGAGCAAAATAAGGAAATAAATATTTTGGATTTCTAAGTTTCTGAAAGGGCACCGTCAGCAATAGGGTCTGTCAGTAAATTCCAGATGAGGTGGAAAGGTAAATTAAGTGATAATTTCAGGTTAGAAGACCAAATTGGGTCCCAGAACAAAGTCATAGAGAAGGAATTAAAAAGTCGACTTAAAAGAGCTGAAACCACATATGTGCACAGCATACAAATGAATAGCCTAAAAGGTTGAGACTCCTTTTCTGTGTACCTCTCAGAAAATGAGCCTTTCAATAAAACATTTATTTTCACGGAATTTTGTCCCTGTAGTGATCTGCAAAACTTGCTAATATCTACTTGGCAATAGACATTAGATATGTGAACAAATAAAAAAGTTTCTCGCTAACTGACCCAGAACCAACTGAACCAACTGACGGTGTGCCTCACTACCCCATGTTCTGGAAAGAGTTAAATCGCCCATATTACACATAGGCTCAGTGTGAACACTGTATTCACATGTGTCTGAATCTGGCTAAGAGAAGGATAGCCCTAAAGTTATATGAGAACAAGAATTAAAGACACCAGACACCAGAGTAAAGACAATGTAGGAGGCTCAGAACATCACAAACATGAACAAGTGGAAGACACAAAGTGTAGAAACCCTCAACCCTCAATTCTAGAAATGAATTTCACCCACTTGGGTCTCTCCCAGGATTTCCACAGGTGTTTGCTGATGGGCGCGGTTGCACCAGGCTTCACACACAGGCATCCCCTGTGTAGGTGGTTCCTCTGGATTAGGTAATGAGGCAGAGAACTCTGAAGCTGGCTAGTGTAGGAGTCCACAGACCTGGGTTCTGGTTTCTCATCCACTTCTTACTAGCTGGTTGACTATATCTTCTCTCTTTAGTTCTTTTGTTTTTGGGTTGAAGACAAAAATGCCTGCCTACCTCATTTTTTGTAGGAAAATAAGTAAGGAAATACATGTGAATATCCTGTAGAGATATGAGGTCCTTGAGGTAGACAATGGCAGAATTTTTGAGATGAGGAGGGAAGAGATGGACTATCAATGATAACCACTAAGCCAGAGCCTCATAGGTAGCTGTTAAAAAGTTACTGAATTCTATTAGTGTAACTAGGGGGCATTATTCTTGGCAGGGATGGATTCATGCTAACAAAACTTACAAGAGATCGATGCTTGAATCAGAATGTCAATTTATTAATACATAGTGGAAGATATCCCTTTACAGTGGTAGGAATGCTTGGATTCCTATCCAAGGAATCCTACCCAAGGAATGCTTCCTACCCAAGGAATCCTCTTCCTTTATGATGGTGGCCAGAAGGTAATAGTTTTAATGAGATGATTGGCTAGGATTCTTAGTTACATACAGTAGAAAACAACTATGGTGGATTTAAGTAGAAAATGAATTCATTAAAATTATATTTACAATATTTGGAATCATGAATGGCTATAGAATCAAGTTGAAGAACTTAGCCACGAGCAAATCCCCACATCATGTCTCAGGACTGGTGTGGTGAAGACTCTGTGCTTCAGCCACTGGATATTAGGTACTGCAAATGCACTAAAATGTGTGAGGGGTCTGCAATACTGTCTGGTCGGTATGGATGGTGAATGCCTACCACAGTCCACCCCCTTTTCTGTCCAGCATTAACACTCTTCTTCATACTTTAAATGCTCCTGCCTAACAAAATGCAATCAACTCTCCTAAAATTATGCAATTTCTCACCCCCTTCTCAAAAAGGCAACAGCCCCAAATCTCATCAGATACTACACCCAGCTTCATGTCCTAGATCTCTCAATGAACCCCTTTTCTCTTCCTAGAAGGGTCTTCACATTCTTTTTTTTTAATTTTTAAAATTATGAACTAAAAAACAAAAACATAAAAAAAATTATAAACTGACAAATTATAGTTGCATATATTTATGAGATACAGAGTGATATTATGATTTATGAATACAATGTGTAATAGTTAAACCAAGCTAATTGATATATTCATTACCTCAAATACTTATCATTTTTGTGGTGAGACCATTGGACATTTACTCTGAGTAATTTTGAAATGCACGATATATTTATTATTTACTATGGTCACCATGCTATGCAATAGATCTCAAAGAAAAACCTTATTCCTCCTGTCTAATTGAGGCTTTGGATCCTTTGGCTCTCATCTCCTCATTCTCCCAACACCACTACCCCCACCCTTCCCTCTGTAATCACCACTCTACTCTTTGGTTTATTTGAGTTTGACTATTCTAGATTCCACATAGAAGTGATAACATGTGGTGTTTGTCATTCTGTGCCTGGCTTATTTCAGTTAGCATAATGTTCTCCAATCTATGTTGCCACATGTTGTTACAAATCACAAAATATATTTCTTTTTTAAAGGACTGAATAGTATTCCATTGTGTACACACGCCACATTTTCTTTACTCATTCATCTGTTCATGGACTCATAGATTGATTCCATGTCTTGGCTATTGTAAATAGTGCTGCAATAAACAGTGGAGTGCAGACCTCTCTTCAAGAAACTGATTTCGCTCAAGCCTATAATCCCAGCACTTTGGGAGGCCGAGACGGGCGGATCACGAGGTCAGGAGATCGAGACCATCCTGGCTAACATGGTGAAACCCCGTCTCTACTAAAAAATACAAAAAACTAGCCGGGCGAGGTGGCGGGCGTCTGTAGTCCCAGCTACTCGGGAGGCTGAGGCAGGAGAACGGCGTAAACCCGGGAGGCGGAGCTTGCAGTGAGCTGAGATCCGGCCACTGCACTCTAGCCCGGGCGACAGAGCACTCCGTCTCAAAAAAAAAAAAAAAAAAAAAGAAACTGATTTCAAATCTTTGGGGTGAATACCCAGAAGTGGGATGGCCAAATCATATGGTAATTCTACTTTTAGTTTTTTGAGGACCCTTCACATAGATTTCCATAGAGGCTGTTATAATGTACATTCCTACCAACAGCATACAAGTGTTCCCTTTTCTCCACCTCCTCAACACCACTTAGCAAGTCAATAAAAGTAAGTGTTTAATAAAAAGATAACATCTTTCATCTTTTATTATAGCCATTCTGACAAATGTGAAATGATATCTCACTGTGCTTTTAATTTGCATTTTCCTAATGATTAGTGATGTTGAGCATTTTTTTCTATATTTGTTTTCCATTTCTATGTCTTCTTGTCTTCACATTCTACAATTTCTATAACATTCTATGTTTAAAATTGAAACTATTATTAACTCATTCTGTGTATGACAATGGGAGGAAAAGTAAAGAGGAAAAATCATTAAAATATAAGCATGACACTATAAGAAAACATAATTAGATGTTATTGCCCTTTTTTTTTGTACAATTTGTCCCAAAGTATAATAGGTATTTATGGCTTTTCTCTACTATCTACCCCACCTTCTCTTTACCATGGTGTTATGCAGAACTGCTTTCCTGAAAAATCTGATTCCTTGGTGCTCCTGCATATATGGCATTGATAAACTCTTTCTTTACCTTTCACCATTGAACATGGCAGTTCTAAGAGATGTTCATTGGGTTGATGCATCCTAGTAATACTGATCCTTGCCCCATTGTGTAGTAGCAACCGATTTCCTCTTTATAGTCAGGATCAATCACCCCAGCTAACATATTAATCCTCCTTTTTTACTTACTCATCCAGTGATATGAGACACCTACAATGACCATGTGGCATCTCAGTTTTCAGTTCAAAGGAGCTATTATTATTCTCTGTAAGCATTCCTGCTTTGGAGGTCAGTACTTCTAAACCAGAAAAGTCCGGACTTGTTGGGACAAGAAGCAAAAAATCTGTTAGTTGGTCAGGAGGCATAGTAGTGAGATTTATGAACACATATATTTTTCCATATTTATTTATGCCTGGGATAAATGGCCAGAACACATATTGCATCCTGTAAGAAAGTACTACATCCTTGCAAAGTGGTGCCTCCCTACTGCCAAAATAGCTGAGTCTTCAATAGATCTTTCTGCCTTTCTCTAAATCTAGCTACTTCTAAGCAATTAGATACATGGTAAAAATAAGTAAAACAAAAACAAAATCAAAACCACACGAAATTCAACCACTTAATCTTTTTTCTTTTGTTGTAAAATGAGTTCCTTGCTCCAAATCAAGGTTGTGTGGGATATCATGATGGAAAAAAAGACATTCAGTAAGACCATGGATGGGGTGATGGAGAAACAATGACAGATGTGGAAAAATAAATCCAAATTTATTCAAACAGTAGCTGTTTAGTTTGTTTTTGTTTTTTTTTAATCCATTCTGCCAATCTGCATCTTTTAAGTGGAGCAGTTAGACCATTTACTTTCAACATTAATATTGAGATGTGAGGTACTGTTCCAGTCATTATGTTTATTGTTACCTAGTGAATTTGTTATCTTCGTTGTGTTATTTTTTATAATACATGTGAATTTTATGCTTTCAGGAGTTTCTGTTCTGGTTTGTATTAACTTTTTGTTTCAAGATTTAGAGGTCCTTTTAGCATTTCTTATAGGGCTGGTCCAGTATTGATAAATTCCCTCAGCATTTGCTTGTCTGAGAAAGACTTTATTTCTCCTTGATTTCTGAAACTTAGTTTTGCTGGATACAAAATTCTTGGCTGACAGTAATTCTGTTTAAGGAGACTAAAGATACGACCCCAATCCCTTCAGGCTTGTAAGATTTCTGCTTAGAAGCCTGCTATTAGTCTGATAGGTTTTCCTTTATAGGTTACCTGATGTTTTTGTCTAACTCCTCTTAGAATTATTTCCTTCATGTTGACTTTAGGTAGCCTGATGACTATATGCCTTGATGATGTCCTTTTTGCAATGAATTCCAGGAGTTCTTTGAGCTTCTTGTATTTGAATGTCTAAATCTCTAGCAGGGCCAGGAAATTTTCCTCCATTACTCCCTCAAATAGGTTTTCCAAACTGTTTGCTTCTCCAAACTGTTTAAATAAATCCAAATTTATTTAAGCAGTAGCTATGTAGTTTGTATTAAAGAACAAAGAACACTTACTAGATTTGGTTGTTTTATATAATCCCATTTTTCTTGGATTTTTTTCATTCTTTTTCTTTATTTTTGTCTGATAGAGTTAAATCAAAAGCCTTGTCTTTAAGCTCTGAAATTCTTTCTTCTATTTGGTCTAGTCTATTGTTAAAAACTTTCCACTACATTTTGTAGTTCCCTAAATGTGTATTTAATTTCCAGATGTGCTGACTGGTTTTTCTTTAAAATATCTATCTTTTTAGAAAAATTTTCATTCATATCCTGAATCTTTTTTTAAAATTTCTTTATGTTGGTTTTCACCTTTCTCTTGTATCTCCTTGAGTAACTTAATAATTTTGTGAATGCTTTATCTAGTATTTCAAACATTTCATCTAGTTTTGGATCCACTGCTGGAGAGTTAGTGTGATCTTTTGGGTGTTTTATAGAATCTTGTTTTTTTCATAGTTACAGAATTATTTTTCTGACTCTTTCTCATTTGGTGGACTCTTTCTTCTAATTATTTTTAATTTATTTTTTATTAGACTTTATTTTCTTTTTTTCCCCTGGAGGATGTGACTTTAATGTTTATAGTTTATTGTCACCTAGCTTCAGCACTGAGTGCTTTCAGTGGTGAAGACTCTGGATGAGTTCCTTGGTTACAAAGAATCTTGGCCAACTGTGACAGCTCACACCTGTAATCCCAGCACTTTGGGAGGCTGAGGTGGTTGGATTACCTGAGATCAGGGGTTCAAGACCAGCCTGGCTAACATGGTGAAACCCCATGTCTACTAAAAATACAAAAATTAGCTGAGCATGGAAGCACATACCTGTAATCCCAGCTACTTGGAAGGCTGAGGCAGGAGAATCACTTGAACCCAGAAGGCAGAGGTTACAGTGAGCTGAGATTATGCCACTGCACTCTAGCCTAGGTGACAGAGTGAGACTCTATATTAAAAAAAAAAATCTTTATGTGACAGCTTTCTCATATGCTGGTTGTAGTAGTGATGTGCTGGGTGTGTGCACGGTTTCACGTCTCCTGTGAAGCTGGAAAAGCAGAAATTCCAAGAAGCTTATTTCATACCCCAGTGGTGTGTACTTTAAAAAAAAATTTTTTCCTCTGTCTTTTATTAACTGGGTTGAACAATTCTGGCTTCAGGACAGTAGAAAGTGCCCGTAGGTAAAAACTAGCTGTGACTAAAGTAAATGGGTAAATGCAATACTCCAATGGTTGGCAGAGGTCCCAACCTTGACAGAGGTGGTTGGGGGAGTTCTCAGTGAAATGCACTGAGGTCTTTTCAGAGGGAAGGGAGGAAGCCACCACAGTTCTCCCTCCAGGCTAGCAGGAAAACAATCTGCTTCCCAGTCACACTCCTGATACAGTGTCCTGGCTATTTTGATTGGACAGTCACCTCTTTTCCTCTCCAGGAATTCTGATGTTCTGTGTAGAGAAGTGTTGTGACTTTACTTCTTATGCAAGCCTGAACCTGGAGGGCACCCATCCTGTGGGGATGCAGTGTCCCAGAAAGGCTGTCTACAGATGCACCTAGGCAGAGCTCCCACAGGAGAAGCCCAAGCTGTGTCTGCAGTGGTGGGTGATAGGGAGAAGTCCCCTTCTCTAATACCCTTTACAAGAGCCAGAGCTGCCTGCCTGTTGGGTTAAAGTCACACACTTTCCTCACTGAGTCCAACACTGTACCTGTGTCTCTGCTGAAAGAAACTTCCCACGAGTGGAAAGTTCAGGGCCTTGAGGCCTGTACTTTGGTTTCTTTTGTCCCACAGGGTGCTCCCTTAATGTAGTACACTCCCCCTTCCTCTAGGAATGGCAGTCCCTCGGGGCCAGACTACTGTGAATCCTGCTCCTTTTCTGGGTCTAGTTACCCAGTGGAGCTGCCACACTCCAGGCTGGTGCTGGAGAATGTTTGCATGGGATCTAGTGATGTGACCTGTCCTCTAGTCTTCCAGTAGTGAGTACCAGCAGCAGCTCTGATGAGGGTGATAGGTGAATGACGCAGACTCTGATATTTCCTTGGTTATAAATAGCTTTGGTGTGTTAGCTTTCTCAAATGCCAGCTGCAACAGTAATGTGCTGGACACGTAAACCAACTCAAGACCTCCTGGTTAGCCAGGGTGATGCAGGCAATGACGATAGCTGAAGTTGCGCAAAAGTTTTCTCATTCCTGAGTGCTGTTATTGTGCCTGCAGATGTTGTAATGGGCTGTACCAGTTGGCCTCCAGCCAGGAGGTAGTGTTTGCGAAAGAGCACCATCTGCAATGATAGTGGTAGAATTTGTGTTTGCCTTATGTTAGCCAGTAAAGGTACTCTGGGGTCTCAGGCAATGGGTGGGGCCATGGAGATCCCAAATGTACCTGTCCATGGGGTTACATTATTGGGGGCATGGGGGGAGGAGGGGAGGGGCAAAGCTGGCTTGAGGCTGGGTTAGATAAGTCAACACTCTGGCTCCCCACATGCAGGCACAAGCTGTGGCCCCAAAGGGGGTCAGGTGGCAGTTCTCTAGTCACTAGGGTAATGTTCCAGGGAGGAGCGCAGCTGCCTCTCTTCCCCAAAAATATCCACAAAGGAAGCAAGGGGTAGCAGGGGACAGTAAGCCCCTCTCAGCTCCCATGCACTTGGCAAGGCAGGTTTCACACACACAGTGCTCTGCTTATAGCAGCTAGCTGGGTTCCAGGTAGCCTGCACTCCAAACTCAAAATTGCCCCAGGCCATAAGCCTTCCCCATAAAGACAGAAACTGCAGCTGTCAGGCCATGCCCTCCTGGTCCACCTGTGAAGTGGGGCATCCAGCTTTTGTGCCCATGACGATAGCATACTTCCCACTCGCCCCTTGGTTCTGGCCAACAGAGTTAGTCCTCACCCAAGATTATATCACAAATACCATTTGGGAGCATCTCTCAACCTGAGACTGCAGCTCAAGTTAGCTGGCAGACTTCCATGAGGTCATCTGTGAGGTAGGATTAGGAATGGCTTCCCTTTATCCTTACTGGAGAATGGGAGTGCACCCCCACCCCCAACCACTATGTTTATGAGTCCGTTGAACAAAATTTAGGATGGCTGAAAAAGGGGCTGATGACATGCACAAGTGAGGTCAGCTTCCTGTTCTTTGTTTCACAGCTAGAATGAGCAGATAATACATAATTACCCTGAAAAGCTCAGTCTGGATGCTTACTTGGGGGTCCCACCATCAGTCTCTAAGAGAGCCTATTAGCAAGCCAAGAGATATTTTTCAAAGGTGAATCGCTCCTTTACTTGCTTCAAAACCTGAGGGGAATCCCCTGAAAAAACTCCACTGCAACTTTTTACAGGCCTCAATGGACATCACAATCTGCCACAAATACTTTGGGCGCTGCTACAGTGACAATTCTCTTGTTCCAGGTTCCACTCAAAGTGCTTATCTTTCAACTAGTAATAGGTAGAAACAGAATACCCAAACATGGTATATGTTTACTGTAAAATTCAAACATTTCCACCAAGTAGTTTATTTCGCCCCATTGGTAGTAGTTACAAGATGTAGTGACTAGTCTTTGACTTTGAAGGTTATCCCAATGTGCCTCAGACTACTTAGCCTCAAAAAACTTCTCTGACATATCAAGCCTGGCGTTTTATAGGTTTTATCTCCCAACAGCTGGCGTCCTCAGTCACAACAATACATATTGGGTTACAGCAACTTTTTGCTGACCCGACATCTATCTCATCCATGTCGTGGGACACCATCCTTTTCTATGAGATGATGAGAGAGTCAAGTTCCCTGCAAACTAACTTGTGGCACAAGGTCAGAAAATTGATGTAACCCAGAGGCAATGCACTGAAGGTACGCTGTCTTCCCACTAAGTAAAAGCAGATTACCTCTGGTGTTTTCTGCTTTTGGGGGTAGAGATCAATAGCTACATACCACAGGTCATGAGATGTCTATATGTGTCTAAAGAGACCATATCTACAAGAATAGTTGCAACTCGAATCACTCCCTGATTGAGGTTACAATAACTTTCTGTCATTGTCCAAAGCCTGTTCATTTTTAATACTGGCTAAAATGTCAAAGGGGTATGTGAAAGTACAGTCATCACTTGGTATCTGTGAGAGATCGGTTCCAGAACCTCTTGCAGATACCAAAATCCATGAATGTTCAAGTCCCTGATATAAAATGGCATAGTATTTACATATAACTTATATACATCCTCCCATATACTTTAAATCATCTCTAGATTACTTATAATACCTAATACAAGTGCCATGTAAATAGTTGTTTTACTGTATTGTTTAGAGAAGAATGACAAAAAATATATATACATGTTTGGTACAGATGCAATTTTTTTCTGAAATATTTTTGATTTGTGGTTGGTTGAATCCATGGATACAGAACCCACAGATATAGAGGGCTGACTGTATATCTTTTCAGGTCCATAATGATGGAATTTATGTCTTTAATTTTACCAAATACTATGGATTGAATTGTGTTCCCCAAAAATTCATATGTTAAAGCCCTAACCCCCAATGTGATTGCATTTGGAGATAGCCTTTAGCAGATTATTAAGGTTAAGTGAGGTCCTAAAAATAGAGTCCTAATGCTATAGAACTGTGGCCTTATAAGAAAAGGAAGATTCTCTCTCTCTCTCTCTCTCTCTCTCTCTCTGTCTCTCATTCCCTCTCTCTCTTATTCTCTCTCCCTTTTCCTCTGTCTGGCTTTTTGCGGCTCTGTGTATGTGTGTTTTTTAACTGGTAGATTTAATCCAGTGTTTCTGTCAAATGAAATGTATGGATCAATTCAGCTTGATCTAAAGTTATATTCTTTACTTTTTGGTTTAGTACCTCCACATCTGTTTCCACAAGTATTCAAAATATTTGCTGATATAAACTGGTAACATTTTGCAATTGTTTAGTTATTAAGTCTTTTCCTTCTGAGTTTGACTTTGTAATTGGATTCTCGGTCATGCTGGGTTCTGACCCTGCTTTGAAGTGTAGAAATAACGAGGAGTGAAGATGGGGTTTGAGGAGAATTGGTCAACCCTTTTCAGGTAATTACCTTAGATAAGGTCATTTTAAAGTTTCAAGCAAAATAGCCATAGCCTCATAAGAGTGCAAAGAGAGCCTGCTTCCACTTGACAAGAGAGTGTCAGTGGGATTTTGGTGTGGAGCATACTCTAAATATGGGGGAACATACTCACTTTTTTACAGTGTGCTCCAACATTCTTTCATTCCAGCTTTCAGGGTTCCAGTCTTTCCCAAACAATGCCTGAATTCTCATACAAGAAATCTGGCAAAACTGTGACTTCAACTCATGTTATAATTCAAAAACCTTTTGGTGTCAAATTTTGAGGGCTTTTGTTTGTCCATTGATTTGGTTGGTTGGTTTATACTTTTTGCTTTATTCTTTTTTTTTTTTTTTTTTTTTGGTTCTAAATTATTGGCTTAAAGCATGGACTAAAGATCAGGAATTGGAACTTGTTAGTTTCTCTAAGTGTCCAGACCGTGGAAAACAAGCCTCTCATTCCTAGTGCTGATTTTCATACCATTCAGAGTTCTTGATTGCAAGCAACATAATCCAACTGTAGCTAATTGGAGCAAAGAAATAATTTATTAAAAAGTTATTTGGGGAGGCTGAGAGGGGCGGATCACGAGGTCAGGAGATCAAGACCATCCTGGTTAACATGGTGAAACCCCGTCTCTACTAAAAAATATAAAAAATTAGCCGGGCGCAGTGGTGGGCGCCTGTAGTCCCAGCTACTCGGGAGGCTGAGACAGGAGAATGGCGTGAACCCGCGAGGCAGAGCTTGCAGTGAGCTGAGATCCGGCCACTGCACTCCAGCCTGGGCAACAGAGCAAGACTCCATCTCAAAAAAAAAGAAAGAAAGAAAGAAAAAAAATCCAAGAGGATTATCTCATCCAGCCATTCTCAGCTAGGTACAATATTGCTGCCAAGGGGAAAGTTGTCAATGTCTGAAGACAATTTTGGTTGTCTTAAATTGGCGGGGGGCTGGGGTGTGGTGCAGACCCTACTGGGTAGAGGCCAGGGATGCTGTTGAGCATACTACAATGCACAGGGCAACCCCACAATAAAGAATTATCTAGCTCAAAATGTCAGTGGTGCCAAGGTTGAGAAGCCCTCGTCTAGCCTCGCTGAGGTGCGACCTGGGAGAGATTCTGCATGTTAATGGGGAATGGTAAACAGAGAACCAGGGGCCCAAAGTGCAGTACAGGTACCACGGGGAAGAGCAGACCTGGGCCTGGAGTTGGTATCCTCACAAGGTGCCAGAGCCCTATAAGCTGAGGGGGATTGATGGGGAGGAGACGGCAGCAATACAAAAACTGCAAGAGTCCTAAAGCAGGCAGGAGAGCAGAAGTCAGTCCTTACGAGCTCAGTCATTTTCCCCGGTATGGAGAGCAGTGGGCTGGATGGAAGCATGGGAGAGGTAGGGTTCAGTAGAAGCCCAGCTCTTTCCCTAGCAGGGCAGGAACCTCCGTTGCTGTCACCTGCCTCTCAGTGATGAGGCTCAGGCTGAACTGATATCTGTGCTGTGGACTCCACACCCCTGTTCAGGTCAACTCACACTGATTGAATGAGTACCTGCTATGGGGATTGCACAGACTGTGGGGATTTGGAGATGAATGAGTGGATCCCCAAAAAGTTGGGATCCAGGAGAGAGATGGCAAAGCATGCAGATGCCTCTCAGATACAACAGAAAGCGTCACCCCAAAGGCACAAATCGCCATTGAGCACCAGGGAGGGCACAAAGAAGGAAGAAGGAGTACACTTCCATCTAGGATAGGCTGAAAGGCAGAATTCTGCTAGGAAGGGAAGGTGTTACCTAAATTCCTGCCTGCATGCTAAGCACTCGGGTTAAACAACCAGTGACCAAGCTTGTCTTCTGAAACACACATTCTCCTTCTCTGAAAATAAGACAAAGTGTTAGGCTGCTTTTGTGTTGCTGTAAACCAGGAGTGTCCAATCTTTCAGCTTCCCTAGGCCACATTGGAAGAAGAAGTATTGTCTTGGGCCATACATAAAATACATTAACACTAACAATAGCTGATGTGCTGAAGAAAAAAATGGCACAAAAAAAAAAAGTCTCCTCATGTTGTAAGAAAGTTTAAGAATTTGTGTCAAGCTGCATTCAAATCGGTCCTGGGCCGTATGCAGCATGTGAGCCGTAGGTTGGAAAAGCTTTGCTGTAAAGAAGTACTGGAGGCTGGCTAATTTATAAAGAAGAGAGGTTTAGTTGGCTTATGGTTCTGCAGGCTTTACAGGAAGCATGGTGCTGGCATCTGCTCGGCTTTTGCTGAAACATTGGGGAGCTCTCAGTCACGGCAGAAGGTGAAGGGGGAAGCCAGTGTCTCACATGGTGTGAGGACAACAAGCCATGAAGAATCTGCCCCCATGGCCCAAACAGCTCCCACCAGGCTCCACCTCCAACACCGAGTGTTACATTTCAACATAAGGTTGGGCAGGGGCAAATATCCAAAATATATCAGATCAGGTGTTAGGTTGTAGCCAGTAAACGGATACAAGCCAAAAGGAATCACTGGTTTTCCTACTTCAATACATGTGAATTCTAACATGAAAAGGTAAAGGGCCTCAACCAACATTCACAAAGTCCTTATCAGTGGGAGGCCTTTCTGAAAGCACACTCTAGTTATTCCATTCTTGTTGCATCATGCGGCCTTGGGGCAGGGCTTTCTTGTCTAGGCACAGCAGCTGGGCACTGTACAACTCCAGGGGCGCCGTTTCAGTTGTGCAGTGCAACGACTTCATCTAGTGGAAAGAGCACTGGATGTGGAGAGATACAGACTGAGGTTTGAGCCCAAGCACTAGTGCATGCAACCCGGGTGGATTTAGACACATGCTTTCATTACTTTATGCCTCAGTTTCTTCATCTACAAAATGGAAATCTTATCTACCTCTTGTAAGGGGCTCCAATAAGAGTAAGCATGTGCAAGTGCATTCTAAAATGTATAGCGCTATAGAAATATAGGGTCTTACTATTATTTTTATGTACCAGAATAGCTCCAGTGTTCACTGAAGGGCTCATAAATATTCTGAAGCCCTCCTCTCCATACTGAGGCCACCCATTATTTCCAGATCTCACTTGCTTATACCTTCAAATGGAATTACATTAACATCCATTGCATAACTGTAGACTCTCTTTCCCCACACTGCATCCCACACAGTCTTCCTGTCTATTTGGGATTCTTCCAGTGTATCTTACATGTTCTCAGTGACAGTCCTTTATGCTGTTCCATCCAGCCTCCTCATCAGAATCTGCTGCCTGCAATGGGGCCTCCTTCCCCATCACAGCTGCTGGGTCTTCAGGAGAATAGGACTCAGTGCCTGGGCATCTCCCTCTGCCTCCCTGGGCACTGCACCTCTCCATAGAGGCTGCACAGAGCCTCAGGATAACTGAACTTTGTGGCATTGGTGCCCCTCTCCCCAGCTGTGCATTGTTCTTTATCATCTGGACCCTGAAGGAGAACTGTAAAGGCCTCAAGTTGCACAAAGTGCCTTTGCTCAAGCTTTGTTGGTTTCTGCCTGGAGACCCTCTTTTGGAGGATGAAACATGGTGCCTGGTGTAGGCTGGTCTGGGACCTGGACACTGACTACCTTTTGTGGTCCCTTCTCTCCATTTCTTTCCCCATGAACCTGCCCGTCTCCAGCCTTTCCTTTTCCTCCTCAGCCAGGAAGGAAGCCTTCATCCTATCATTCTATGGCTGGGTGGGCATCCAGGGAGGCACTTTCTGTTTCCACAGGTTCAATTACCATGCAGGTTTGGCCAAGACCACCTGCTACGTTTGATTTAGTGAAGTTATAAATAAAGGAACTGGAGAGGTTTAAATTTTGGAACCAATGTGGTCAACAATGACTTTGAGGATGGGAAGGTATTTCAATACATCTTGTTACAGTGGTTTGTCATCATGACTCACACTTAACAAGCCTCCATTTAGCACTGCATCAGCATAATATTTTATTCTAGCAAGCAAGTGGACTTTAGTCATTGTTCCAATGCTACATAAATAGATGCATCCTTGCTAGCTCAGAGATCCGTTTTTCCTGCTCTCATCAATCCTTGGGAGCTCATCTCAAAAGATGACACACACATTCTTCTTCCGCACCTCCCCCCCAACACCAAAAGTTCTGTTCAGGGACCTGGCTCTAGAGGGTCTTATCCAGTCTGACATGAGGACATGTCCCCAAGCTCTCCCAGTAATGAGTCCCAGGCCTGAATGCCCTTAACAACACTGTGACCCACTTCTCCGTAATGAACGTGGACTTTCTTTAGGGTTCCTGGTGGTCTTCTGGCACTTCTCTTAATGAAGAGATATGTTCTGACAAAACACTTTGTGATCAGGAATTTTGCCACCAGGATTAGAGATAAAGCTGGACACACAGGGATGCACCGCCTCGAAATCTGCATGGTTCCCAATAACTTCGTAAGAGCCGAATTCAGGGGATGCTTCTTAATTATCCCACTCTATCTCTCTTCTACCTCTGGCAGTGTCGAATCAGGGAAGCAGGAGAGAGTAGTGGTAATACACAAATTGAGTTCAAACATTTGTTCTCATCTTATTTGCCATGGGACCCTGGGCAAGTTATTAAACTTCACTGAGCCTAACTTCTCCTCTTCAGTAAATTCTGTGAAATAATGCATAAGATATCTTATGCATTTCTGAGGATTATAATGTATACAAAGCTATTGGAACATAATGGGTCTTCAATAACTAATAGTTATTCTTATTTACCAGTTTTCATTTTTTTTTTTTTTTTGAGATGGAGTCTTGCTCTGTTGCCCAGGCTGTAGTGAAGTGGCATGATCTCGGCTCAGTGCAACATTGCCTCCTGGGTTCAAGTGATTTTCCTGCTTCAGCCTCCCAAGTAGCTGGGATTACAGGCACCTGTAACCACACTCTGCTACTGTTTTTGTATTTTTAGTAGAGGCAGGGTTTCACCATGTTGGCTAGGCTGGTTTTGAACTCCTGACCTCAGGTGACCCGCCCGCCTCGGCCTCCCAAGCTGCTAGAATTACAGGCATGAGCCACCGTGCCTGGCCACACCTCCCTATCTTAAGAGACAAAAATATTAAAATTAGGCCAGTTAATAACCCTACAGTGGCCTCTAAGTGTTCAAATGAAGGAAGAGTTGCATGCCTTTCACTTAAAATCAAGAGTGAGAAATGATTAAGCTTAGTGAGGAAGGCATGTTGAAAGTTGACATAGGCCAAAAGCTAGGCCTCTGGCACCAGTCAGCCAAGTAGAGACAAGGTTTCACCGTGTTGGCCAGACTGGTCTTGCACTCCTGATGTCAAATGATCTGCCTGCCTTGACCTCCCAAAGTGCTGAGATTATAGGTGTGAACCACTCTTCCAGGCCAGTTATGATTCTTAAATTACTTTTTTGTATATTGTGACACATCTATGCCATACTAATCTTTCTACCTCATTTTCCATCCCTCATTCATCCACTCAACAGTATTTATGAAGTGCTGGCTATATGCCAAGCATTGTACTAGGCACTGAGCTTACAAAAATTAATAACCACAGCATCTACTTACAGGAGCTCACAGTATAGTAGGGAGACAGACATACAAATCTCAATAACTGCTTCAGTAGAGACCTGTACAACTGTGGTTTGGACACAATGGTCTAATGTGCCAACAAGAATCTGGGAAGGCTTCAGGTTTGAGCTCAGTGTTGAAGGAGGGGCCTACATTTGCCAGGCAAACAGAGGGAAAGGTGTCCTGATCAGAGAGTGTACCATGTGCAGTATCAGTGAAAACCATTTAATTAATAGCAACACTACAAGCCTCAACAGAAAAAAATTGGGGCAATATCATTTGATGCTGTCTCAGACCAAATTTGATGTGGTCATTTTTCTCCACAAACTTTTGGATAGAAAGGCAATCTCACACATGACGGTAATCATCCTTGAACATCACTTATAAATGCAGCTATAACAGCTCTCATAATGGCCCACAATATCAGTGTTGTCTTGGGTCTAGGAGACATGAGGTATGAAAATCACGCTAAAACAGGCCAGTTGCTGTGGCACACGCCTGTAATCCCAGCACTTTGGGAGGCCTGGAAGGGTGGATCACCTAAGGTTGGGAGTTCAAGAGCAGCCTGGCCAACATTGTGAAATCCCGTCTCTACTAAAAGTACAAAAATTAGCTGGACATGGTGGCACGAGTCTGTAATGCCCGCTACTTGAGAAGCTGAGGCTGGAGAATCACTTGAACCTGGGAGGCAGAGGTTGCTGTGAGTTGCGATCCTGCCACTGAACTCCAGCCTGGGCCACAGAGCAAGACTCTGTCTCTAATAAAAAAAAAAAAAAAAAGAAAGAAAGGGAGGGAGGGAGGGAAGGAGGGAGGGAGGAAGGAAGAAAGAAAAGAAAGAAAGAAAAGAAAATCATACTAAAACGTAGCACCAAAATCAGTATGAGACATTCACACCAGAAAAGTCACACTAAAACTCAGACCAGCTGAGGAAAAGCAGTTCAACTTTCCATCTCCAACACACATACATTCATTGAGTGGGATAGTGAGGGGAAAAAACACTGTAAATTTAAATATAGCTATTTTTCTCTCTCATTTTCCCCCTTCCCAACTTCCAAAGGGTATAATTGATTTTGCTCAAGTTGAATACATGTATGATGTGACTCTCACATTTGGAGCTCTTATATCATAATTTGCCAATAATTTGCTAAGATTTTCTTCACATAGACTGGAACATTAACAATGGAGTCCTGTAGTCCATGTTTTTATTGCAAAAACTACAGCAGCATTCAATGGAGTATTGTTTAAGAGCCTTTTAAAACAAGTGGCTGAGTTTGATTGGCAAAGCAGTGTTTACATGGGCACCCTCATAGCTGCTGATGGTGTTGAACTTGAGCCCCTTTTAAAAAGCAACTTGGCAATCATGATGGTGATTATGACAATGAAAATATTTATTGACTGCTAATTTATTGTGCTTCAGTCACTGTGTATGTATTAATCCACACTCCTCCCCTCAGTAACACTACTATTAGTATCTCTATTTGACAGGTGAGGAAACTGGAACACAGAGAGCTTAAGAAAACTTCTTTAAGTTTTCTTAAACAACTAGGAAATGGCAGAGCAGGGATCCAAACGAAAGCTCTCTGCCTCCAGTGCCAAAGACTACACTCTGAACCGTACACTACACTGCCTTTTATTGTACCAAGTGCTAATACTTTACAACACAGTTACTGCACTTCTCGAGATCAATCCACAACAACAACAACAACAAAATCCTAATCATGGACAATGTTATATCCAAGAAGATTTATATCATAATATTATTTGTCATTGGAACCAACCCAAACGTCCAAACATCGGGGAGCAGTTAGAAAAATGCTCTATATTCAAGCAGTTGACAACTTTGTGCCATTAAAAATGATGATCATGGCTTCCAGGTAAGGGAAGTGGATTGGATATTTGCATCTATGATTATTCCCTCTCTAAATGACAATGAGATGATTGTTTTCTTTTAAGGCTTAAAGCCACAAAGACTGGAATAAGAAGAAACAACAACAGTTTTAATTTCAAAGCTTGAAAAATGCAGAGATTCTCAAATAATATGTGACTTAACAGATATGAGAAGGCTGACTCCTAAACTGGTAGTGGGAAAAGGCATGAATCAATCTAATTTATATCATAGGATTCTTTAAAGGCTCAGAAATTGGTGGTGTCAAAGCAGAATGAAGGGAGGGGGACAAAAATAAGGGGAAGAGGCTGAAAGTTTAAGAAGCAATTGGATGCTCCATTATCTCCTCTCCTTTTCTGTACAACCAGGAGACTATCTTTTGCCCAATCTTAACAAAAGACAGGGGGCTCACTCCTAGAGAGGTTAAGACAGATACTCTTTAGACTCATGAATTCACACTCCCTGTGCTGTATGAATGGAAGGGTCTCAATTAGAGTGCTCTTTCAGCAACACTTGATGTACTTGATTACTCTTTCTTCCTTGAAACATTTTTCTGGTTGGTTTCCACATAGTTCTCCCTCTTGATTCTCTGCCTTCCTCACCGAGGCCTCCTTTGCTGAACCCTTTGCTGGTTCCTTTGAAGAACCCTTTGCTGGTTCTTCCCCATGTCCTCAACCTCTAGATGTTGGAGTACCCAGGGTTCCATCCTTGGGTCACTTCTCCATCTACATTATTCGCTAGACAATCTCTCTCAACCTCATGACTATAAATAGTATCTCCTACATTTATATCTCCAGCCTCTTCCTTAAATATCACTCTCATATATCCACCCACCACTTTACACATACATTCCATGGGTGTCTCACACTGAATGTGTGCACAATCTTCTCCATCTTGTAAAATGGCAATTCTATTCTTCAAAAGCCTTGGAGTCATCCTTGATTCCTCTCTGTCTCTGTCGTCTCATAATCAATGTATTAGCAAATCCAGAAAATATAACCACATATCAGTACCAATTTGGCTCCACTCTGGTCCAAGACATCACCATGACTTGAATGGATTGTTGCAATCACCTCCTAAATGGACACTCAGCTTTCTTCCTTCCCCTACAGTCTTTTCTCTACAAAGCAGTTTGAATGGCTCTTCTTTCCTGTACTCCCTAGATCACTAAACTACATCCATACCCTTCCTGATCATCTCCAAAACTGTTAGGCACATTCATGCCTCCAGGACTTTGCCTATTCCCTTTGCTTCGGAGGATTTCCCCTCTCACTAGCTCTCCTATGTCCATCAGGTCTTTGTCCAATTCCACCTTGTCAGTAAGGTCTTCTTGGACCACTCTATTTAAAATATTTTGTATGTTTGTTTGTTTGTTTGAGATGGAGTTTTGCTCTTGTCGCACAGGCGGGAATGCAATGGTGCGATCTCAGCTCACTGCAACCTCCGCCTCCTGGGTTCAAGTGATTCTCTAGCCTCAGCCTCCCAAGTAGCTGGGATTATAGGTGCCCGGCACCACACCTGGCTAATTTTTGTAAATTTAGTAGAGACGGGATTTCACCATGTTGACCAGGCTGATCTCAAACTCCTGACCTCAGGTGATCCCCCAACCTCGGCCTCTCAAAGTGCTGGGATTACAGGTGTGAACCACCATGCCTGGCCTAAAACATTTTTTGTAGGCCTTCCTACGTGCTTCATGAAGGCAGAATTGTTTGTTTCATTCACTCCTGCCTCCAAAGTGTTTAAAACAGTGCTTGACACATGACATGCACTCAGTAAGTAATGAGTGAATGAGGAAAACCAGTCATAATTAAAGTAGGATTAGAGGATGAGAAATCTGCCACATTCCTAATCCAAGCTCAGGAGTATTCACAAGAAAGGCTTTGACTTCCACGCAGGAAAATGGGATTGCATTCTCTAGAAAATCTGTCAGCTCAGGGGAAAAGAATTAAAGGCACTCACTTTGGGCTCCCAATGAAAATTTCCAAGCAGTTTGCCCTATAAGGATGATCACAACTAGGGTGACCTCAACCCAGGACTAAAGGGTTTCCTGGTGCTTGGAACTTTCAGTGCTAAAAGTGGGATAGTCTCAGGCAAACCAGGTTTGTTGGTCACCTTTTCATAATCAGTAAGCCCCACCCACAAGCTCAGAGTTCCCAATCATTCAGCTATGATGAAACTTACTCAGGTATGATAAAGATTACCAGACATCTGAGCAAAGTTATCAGCTTAAAAGGCTGAGACTGAAACAAATACCCAGTAAAAAGCAACTTGCAGAAAACAAAGATTATCTATGGAGAGGGAGAAAAATCACTGATATCCTCAGAGAGATAAGAGAATATTATAAACATGAAAAGTAACAGGAAATTGGAGATTAAAGGTAAAACAATTAGAGAATTAATCTAGGAGATTTAGTGGTAGGAGTTCTAGTAAGAGATAATAGAGAACACAGAAGAGATGATTCATTAGTGAAATAATTCAAGAACATTTTTTAGAGCTGAAAGAGTTGAATTTTGAGACCGAAAGAACCCACTCAGTGACCAGTATAATAGGTGAAATTAGATACACACATAACAAAACACAGCAATATGAAATTTCAGATCATTAGGTACATAGATAAGCTCCTACAAGAAAGAAAGAAAAAGCAAGTCACATACATACGCAAAAAAGAAATAAGAATGGCTAAAGACTTTCAGATATTTATTCAGAAAGTTCTATAACAATGGAGAAATGCTTTCAAAATTAAGTGTAGAATTAAAATATTTTTATGAATAAAAGGGTCCAACATTTTCACTTCTCCTTTATCCTTTTCTCAAAAAGTTACTGAAGGATGGTCTCTACTAAAACCAGGGAAATAAACTAAGAAAAGAAAGATAACGTGAAATACAGAAAACAGAAAGCAAACTTAGAAGAAGGTGACATGAATCCCCAGTGTAATTATGAAAGGAGGTCTCAGGATAAGAGCTATGAATCAGATCTGGAGAGCAACCGTCCCAGACTAGAGTGGATCACAAGATTCTGGAAGAGATTTCTTCAGGATGAAATTGATAGTTTAATAAGTAAGTCTGATTCTCTTGAAAGAAGATTTAAGCAACCAGCAGATCATTTGGGATTGAAATTCTCTGAAAAGCAAGG
The DNA here is from genome assembly GCF_002776525.5 of Piliocolobus tephrosceles. Lineage (NCBI taxonomy): Eukaryota > Metazoa > Chordata > Mammalia > Primates > Cercopithecidae > Piliocolobus > Piliocolobus tephrosceles. The sequence continues at coordinate 68,314,203 of NC_045455.1, read as the reverse complement.
AAACAAAAGATAAAAGGGGAAATAAAAAGTTGTCCAGAAAAAGAGAATTGATCATAAAGTATTTCATGGCTCAGCTGTAAATAACTCTGATATAGAAAATATCATATACACATTGAACACAAATAAAACCAAAACTCTGAATAATTTACACAGGGAGGGTAGGGAGGTAGGGAGGACATTCCTGTGCACAGTGAGTGGGCAAAGGAGAAAGAGCTAGGTTTCCAGCTTCCATGTTGGAAGTCAATAAAGAATTCTTAAAACTGAAAAATTAAGACATTAAAACAAGCATGTTATTCAGAGATATAAAGGTCAAAACCAAGAGAACTGACTTTTTAAAAGTTGAAAGAAATTATCTCTTGGGAGATAGATATTATGGGGTGAGGATGAAGGAATGGAAAGCAGAGAAATGCTGTTTTAAACCTTGTAGAACTATTTGACTCTTTAAAACATCTGCAAATATTGATTTTTTTTATTTTTAAGTGAACTTTTGATTGGTGTATTATGTAACTAGACAAAAGTGCACAAATCATAAGTACAAGATGAACACATCATAAAACAGCACCCAAATCAAGAAATAAAACGTGTTTTTTGTTTTTTTTTTTTTGAGACAGGGTCTCACTCTGTCACCCAGATGGGAGTTCAGTGGCGCAATCTCGCCTCACTGCATTCTCCACCTCCCAGGTTTAATAAATCCTCCTGTCTCAACCTCCCGAGTAGCTGGGATTATAGGCACGTGCCACCACACCTGGCTAATTTTTGTATTTTTGGTAGAGATGGGGTTTCACCATGTTGGCTAGGCTGGCCTTGAACTCCTGGCCTCACGTGATCCACCCACCTCAGCCTCCCAAGGTGTTGGGATTACAGGTGTGAGCCACCACCCCCGGCCAAGAGATAAAACTTTACCCATACCCAGAACAGCTCCTTTGTGGCCTCTCCCAGTCACCAGCATCCCACTAAGGATAACCAGTATCTGACTTGTAACATATATTTTGGAATGTGCATAAATGGAATTATATGTATATAATATTGATGATTATATACAATAATAATTACAATGGTAATACAATAAATACAATACAAAATATATTAGGTCAGTGCAGAATTAATTTTTAAAAGTAATGGCATTGAAAGCAATGGCAAAAAACACAATTACTTTTTCACTGACCTAATAATATACTAATATGTATTATATCATTCATACATATACACACGTGCATGCATGCAAACACTTTTGTTACTGGCTTCATTTACTAGCATGTTTGTGAGATTCATTCATGTTGCTGTATGTAGCAAGACTTAGAGTATTACTCTGCAGTATTACATTTAATGAAAACACTGCAATTTATTCATTCTCCCAATGACAGATCTTTAGTGTGTTTCTAATTTGAACATTCTTGTATATGTATGCATGTGTAATTGTGATGAAATTAAAAATTACAACGCAACTACAATGGAGATATGCATTTGGTATAAAGAAGCAGGATATGAAATTATATATATGCCATAACTGCAACTATTAAATTCATCCAACAACAAAAGCTTGCAGCATCTCCTATATGCCAGGCACTGTTGTAGGTACTGAGTTTCAATGGTGAAGACAATTATGGCCTCTACATTCAAGGGACTTAGAGGAAAGGAAGGAGGGAGGAATAGGGAGAAAGAGCTAGTGGTTGCATGCCTGATGAGTATTTTAGAACAGAGCTGCAGTAATCTAATGCAACTTTGCCTGTGACATTTGTATTAAGACTTAAAAGAAGAGAAGGGGTTAACTGGGGAGGAGCAGGGAGGGAACTGGGAGGAAGAGCATGCCAAGGAGGAGGTACAGAACATAGGAAAGGCCGAAGGAGGGAAATAACACCGTGTGCACAAAAAGTAAGTCAAGCCCAGTGTGCCTGGAACATGAAGAACAAAGAGTGGGGCACCACAGGCCTCAGCTTGTCCATGCCTGTGGTGGCAGAGCAAACAGACAAAACACCTGAGGTCATTGGTGGCCTTAATATGAGCAATTTCAGTGGCATGGCAAGAGCAGAACGCAGACTAGGTTGGGTTAGGAAAGAGTAGAAGGTAAGGACATCAACATAAAAACTCATTAAGGAAATATATGAAAATATAAAGTTGTATACTAAGTTAGATGAGATTATGTAAGTATATGTATATGTAAACATCTTATATGTAAATTACATGTATAAAATAGACATATCATATATATAGATGTTTAAGGAAAACTGAACTAGCATGTCTACATTTTTAAAAGATTTACATGAAAGCTAAATGTTATTTTTAAGGTGGGGTATACATAGCAATTTTATTCTTAACCTTTTCTAGATTATATTAATATCCTACATTTTTAAAATGTGGTACTTTTAATATATCAGAGACATATTGTATTCTCAATATTGCAAAATGCTGTGAAATGTAGGTGTAGGGTTAATAAAGAAGGGAGGACCCGAGGAGTCCTTATTACTAAACACACACACACACACACACACACACACACACACACACACACACACACTCATTTAATACAAAACACATGGTTTGGTGAGGTCAGTCACTCTGATGATTCAACTTTGGCCCGAAATCAGAGACAGTTAAACATCTTCCAGTGTCCTAATGCCCCAGGATGAAAACAAAGTGGAACTGACTGCCACAAACAAATGAGGGGAAGCTCACGTTTATGGGAATGGCTTCCTTCTTCAGGGAATGCGTACTTTTGCCAGAAATTCTCTCTACATATGTATGTATACTAAAGGCTGTATTATTTGAAAAGCCAAGCAGAAGTAATTCAAGTAATGAGCAATATTTTAGGGAAGATTATTCTCTTCCTCATGAATTCTTATACACTTGAACACTAGTTGTCTTGTGGTCTTTAATACTTTTTTTGTTCTATGTATATGTCCCATCTCCCCTGATTTGGTAACTCATTTCTAATTTCCTTCAGCACTAGACCTTTAAAACCAACTCAATAAGTTCTATTGAATGTATTTACATATACATTCATCCAGCATGGCAATGCATTAGGGTATAAACCTTTGTTTCTTACAATTGTGTTTGCTTTTCCTCTTCAAACTTGCCTTGGTTTTCAATGTTTCCTTTGGCTACTAAGTCATCGCTGTTACTGAATTTGCAGAAATCTAACACAGCCAATATTGCATCAAACTTTAGTCCAAAGTCCTCTGAGTAATGAATAATAATTTTGTCTACCCAGAATATTGGTCCAAGATTTGAACCAGCCAGCAACTCATATTAAATTCCTTTTCTGGACTGGTTTCATCTACAGCAGCAATGTCTTATAATCAACACTACAATTATAATAACATAAGACTTTGTAATTAATTTCCCTCTTGCACCCTCTATTCCCAAGAAACAGTGACTCATTATTTTTAATCTGCAAAACACACTTTATTTTTTAATTTTATATTTAATATAATGAGATACAAAATTAATTTATTCAGGGTCTTACAAAACAGAATTACTGAAACAAGACTAGAACACAATTACTAAGTGCCAGGTCTTAGTGGTGTGTGACAGTCACTCTTCTAATAGTTAAAGTTATCCATCCATCCATTTATTCATTCAGTATCATTCTAGGCACTGCCCTAAACATAATGAAGACACACAATTAATGTTTCTGCTTTCAGAGAGGTCGCAGTTTGGTTGACAAATACAATAAAAATGGCAGATTTTTTTTAAAAGAATAATAGATCCAATGATTAGAAATGTGTTGTGTTTTGCAAGCATATCTGTAGCTTCTTGATATTTGAACTGATAAAGGTTTTAGTACTTTCTATGAGATGAAACTGTTTCTATGAGATGAAACTGTTGTTTCCCAAAGACAACCATCATGCCGTCACCAATCTCAATCTGTCAAAGGAAATCTTACAGACACTTAACAAAAGAATTATAAATGAAAGCAGATGTAATAGATTAAAACACCATCTGATTGGCTTGCTGGGGCTTCCATAGAACTTCTAAGGCTCTTTTTAACACTGTTGAAAAGCAATAAAGAAGAGTCATCATTCTTTCAAGTTCAAGCATCAATGTGTCAAACTAGTCAAATTTTTGTTAACTGTGAACATTAACTTACAGTCTAATAACTGAATCAAATCTGACTGATCTAAAAGTGATCTGCTTGTGGGTAAGAATACTCTATCAATATACGCCTCAGCAAGGCTTCCGTGGCTCTGCAGGTTTATCACCAGTGTCATTTTGTTATTGTTGTTTCTTCATCTGTGTAATATGCAGAATGCTTTCAGAAACTTTTGAGTAATTTCACCCTCCTCTTCTCAAAAATCTAACAAATATTTTGAAACTTCACTATGTATCAAGACTGGAGATGCAGTGAGGAAGACAGAGGAGGAGCAGGTTTGTAAGTTAAATCCCAGTGAAATGTCTGAGTGAAATCATCATAAATTGACCTCTCTGTCTCTCTTTTCTCTTTCTTCCACACACCCCCCAACAAAGAAAAGAAAATATCTGAAAGTCCTTGGGGTTCCCCAAAAGATAATTATCATCTTACAGAGCTACACAGCCAGGCTTCTCCACAGCTGATTATGATGTACATTCTAATCTCCCCCGCTTTAGGAGCTGTGGAGATGATCCACTTGGACACTGAAGTGCTTTGACATCAACATTGACATTGGTGAGACAAACACAGCCTCTTCTCTAAAAGGAGTCACAGATGGAAATAAACACCGCTAGGGAAGAGCATGTGAAGATGAGGCAAGTGTAAAAAAGCACAAGTTCGTGATAGTCAGCATTCATGCAATTGTCTTACAATTTGATTCAACAAATAATGTCTGTTATCTACTGTATGCCGTAAACTATACTAGACTTAGAGAGACAAGAAATGAATTCAAACCTACTGTCACTCTCAGGAAGCTCACCGTATAAGATATAACCAGGAAAAGACAAGCATGCAGATAGCATGCACTTCAGTGGGTCACCTCCACAGCTCCTAAAGGGGGTGAGATGAGAATGCTCCTCACAGTCAGGTGTGCAGAAGCCTGGCTGCACAGCTCAGTAGGATGATCATTATCTTTTGGGGAACCCAAAGGACTTTCAGATATTTCCTTTTCTTTGGCAGGTTGGGAGAAAGAGAAAAAGAGAGGTCAATTTATAATAATTTTACTCAGACATTTCACTTGGATTTAACTTACAAACTTGTTCCTCCTCCATCTTCCCCAACCAGATAGATTACTGTCCATCCACCTGTCCCTTGTCCTTGACTCCTCACTCATCCCCACTACCATCCCACATCTAGTAAATCACTTGATTCAATTTGCTTTAATAGCTCCTGTAGTAAATGTATTTTGAATATATCTACTTCTCTCTGTCTTTCATGCCCAAGCACCTTATTTTTCTACACATCACTTATAAAGAGTATAATTAACTAATTGTTTATATAATTAGTTGTTTATACTACCTGTCTCTCAAATTACCCCATCCACCACAATCCCCTCATCTCAACTGTAATCTCCATGAGGACAAGGACCATGCCTGCCTTGTTCACTACTGTATACTCAATACCTAGAGCAGGGTCTGACACAGAGTACAGCATGTGCTCAGTGAGGGAGGGAGGGAGGGAAGGAAGGAAGGAAGGAAGGAAGGAAGGAAGGAAGGAAGGAAGGAAGGAAGGAAGGAAAGAAGGAAAGAAGGAAGGAGTCAGTCCATCAAAACTCAGTAATAATCAGCTCTTCTATTTAACTCCTTTATGATTAAGTAAAAACCAAAATATAGATCAAAATGTATACACATTTTTCTAATCCACTGTAAGACAATATCATTATTTCACTGAAATAGTCCATTTAAACAGTCAAATCAAAACAAATTCAAATGTTTGGGTTTACTGTATATTATAATGGTCTGTTTAAAGATTAAAAATGGAACCGCATATCCCTTCCAGAGTTGATACAATGCAGCAATAGAACCCAGTTGTTCACATTTTGAGTCTTCTAATTAATCTGCTGGTCTATGAACACGTGTAGCTTGTGCAATTGAATTTGCTGTGCTCATATGGTGGTCCTGCCAAGCACCCAGCACATGACTGAAAGTACCTTCTGGACATGTGTATGAATGAATCCAATCTTAGCATTTGTGATACGTGTTATTTAAGTCATCAGTTTATCCTTATGTTTATTTCATTTACAAGGAAATACAATAGCCTCTTGTGTACAGTTTTGGTTTGGGAGCATGGCCTCTGCTTGTCAAGACTGCCTCATAACATGGTCACAAGACGTATGTGACTGGTACCAACACTTCCCAGTTCTACCCACTTTGAAACAGAACTCAATTTCAACAATCCTTCTAAGGCGGGAGGGGCCTCCTGCTCACCTTTGAAAGAGTAGAACATCTGCTATGATTAGGTAAACAGTAATGCTTCATATCCTGCCTGCCTGCTGCAGGAGACTGTGTATCAGAAAACCCTAAATGCCACTTGAGGATTAGGCCTCCAGGCTGGATGCTCTTTATCCTGTCCAACTCCGCAATTCCCACCAAGCAAAGTCAACCTCATTATGGTTCATTCCATCTGCCTCTAGTCTTGGAAACGGTTAAAATTTTGCAGAAGCTTAATGAACCATGTCCTGCCCTGAGAAATACAGATCTGTTATTGCTTTGCACAGAAATGAAACAAGTGGAATAAAAACAGGAGTGGATCATATGAGTCACAGGATGTGGGTGAAGAGCTTAAATTAAATTAAGAACCTAAGTACTAATTCACTGACCTGAAAGCCAGGAAATTTGAGGTCAAGGTCCTGTTCTTCAGCAATGAGCTGTGTGAACTTGAGCAGATCATGAAATCTGGGCCTCTGTTTTTTCACCTCTAAAATGGAAATAATAATTTCTGTCCTACTGTCCCTCCAGGACTGATACAAGGATGAGATGATAAGTATAAAAGCCTCCAAAAGTCTAAAGAAAACTGTGAACTGAAAGGTATTCTAAGACAGAGAAAAGCCCCAAAATCACTCCTACCAGGAACTAGAAGGGAGTAGGTGGGTTCCTTTGCAACAAATCTGTTCTTCTAGGCAAACATTAAATTTAGCATTTCTTGGGTATGCTTCCGTGTTTCAAGAACAAGTTTTTAGAGTGAGGAACGACAAAAGAGGAAAGAGCTTATGATTCCAATTTTCCTACAGAAACTTGGATTCATTCATTCACATGTTTCTGCACTCATTCAAGAAGCAGTTCAATTTCACAACTGTTTCTTGAGCACTTACAGTGCTCTAATCACTGTGCTAGCCACAGTGGATACTATACAGATAAAGGCAGTCTTGAAATTCCTGCCCTGTGGATCTTACATCAGAGCATTTTTTGCAATCAAACGAACCAGATATATTTTCCACCCTGAATTAGTTATAAACTAGCAGGAAAGGAAGTGGCTCTAACATAAAATAGAATCGTTTTCAGAAGACTCTGCTTTTAGGAGCAAGGGGAAGAGATAAATGAGTCACATCAATCTTTCTTTTGGATCAGCACACAGCCTCAACATTAGCACATAGACACACTTTAATAGCTACCATAGTAAACCCTCCCTTGAGGCTATTCTCTTTTGCAGCTAAACTTCTTACAACACTTGCCTGTGGTCGCTGCCTCCATTTCCTCATCACACTTGTCCCTCCTCAAACCAATTTGGTTGAGATTCTCTCCCCACCACCTTCTTGAGGCTGCTCTTGGCCAGGCCCCCAGTGTCCTTCACTTTCCCAACTTAATTGGTGACATCTTTGTTTTTATCTCATCATCATTTGAAATAATTAATTACTCTCTCCTTCTAGAAAGGAGATTGGTTTATTTTTGTTACCTTCCCTAACACCATGATCTCTTAATTTTCTGTCTGTCTTACTGGTCACTGCAGTCTTATTTGCTGGTTTCTCATCCTCTTGTAAACCTTTAATGCAGGCATAGCCCTGGCATCTATCTTGGGCTTCCGACTCTACCTAAATGCTCTTCTTGAGTGACTTCTTCCTGTGTCATGGCTGTAATTATCTGGTTACACTGTATTTGGTTCTCTCTCTCTCTCTCGATCTATAGATTCATAACTATATCTAGTGATTATATATCACCAACACAGACTTTCTTCTGTACTCCAGAACTGTGTATCCAACATCCAACTGCTATTGACATTTCTACTTACTTTTCTTTTTCTTTTTTCTTTCTTGCTTTTTGTCTTTTTCTTTTTCCTTTTTTCTTTTCTTTTTTTTTTTTTTTTTTTTTTGTGACAGGGTCTTACTCTGTCACTCAGGCTGCAGTGCAGTGGCTCGATCGTGGTTCACTGCAGCCTTGACCTCTAGGCTCAAGTGATCCTCCCACCTCGTCCTCTTGAGTAGCTGGAACTACAGGCACATGCCATCAAGCCCAACTAATTTTTTATTTTATTTTTATTTTTATAGAGACAGAGAGTCTCACTACGTTACCAGATTGGTCTAGAACTCTTGGGCTCAAGTGATACTTCTGCCTCGGCCTCCCAAAATATTGGGATTACTGGCATGAGCCAATGCACTCAGCCTCTACTTACTTCACTTATAAGCGTATCAAATTTAACATGGCCAAAACAGACCTCCTGTTCCACCCCGCACTGAAGCCTGCACCTGCCCTAAGTTCCCTGTCTTGATACTCAAGCCAGAAACAAGGATTTTCCTTGTTTCTCCTCTTGTGCTTTCTCCCCATCCCCAGCCCATCAGCAAGTCTTATTGACTCTATCCCCAAAACTCATCCTGAATCTGCCCCAAGTGCTCCATCCTCATTGACCTCATCTCGCTCTCCTGCTTCTCTCTAGCCACACCAGCCTTTGTTCTGTTCTCAAATGTACAGATTCATCTCTGCCTTTGCACAAGCAGCTTCCTCTGTGTGTAATGTTCATCCCTCTTCTTTTTGCATGGCTGGCTCCTTTTCACTCAGATCTCAAATTAAATGTCACCTCTTTAGAGGTGTCTTCATGAACACCTGATCAAAAGTTGTCACCCAGATATTTCTTGTCTATTACTGTATTTTAAAATTATAAAATATGTCTCTACTTACAATTAAAAAATATTAAATATCTTATATAATATAAAATTAATAAATATTAGGCCAGGTGCGGTGGCTCATAACTGTAATCCAAGCACTTTGGGAGGCTGAGGTGGGTGGATCACCTGAGGTCAGGAGTTCCAGACCAGCCTGGCCAACATGGTGAAACCCCGTCTCTACTAAAAATACAAAAATTAGCCGGTTGTGGTAGCACACGCCTGTAATCCCAGCTACTTGGGAGGCTGAGGCAGGAGAATTGCTTGAATCTGGGAGGCGGAGGTGCAGTGAGCCAAGATTGTGCCATTGCACTTCAGCCTGGACAACAGAGTGAGACTCTGTCTCAAAAAAAATTAACAAATATTTAATAGTCACCCTTCTACTTCTTATATCAGCTATTTGTCTATCACCTGTCCCCTTCCACTAGAATTTAAACTCCAAAGAAGGGACGTTGCTGGCTTTGTTTACAGCTGTATCCCTGGTGCCTAGGAGAGAACATAGAACAAGCTCATATACATTTATTGAACATATAAAAAAAAGTGGAAGACAGACCCACATTAAGAGAGTTGAGTCCTCCAGGTTCTGGTTACATGAGTTTACTTCCTGTTGCTGCCTCTCAAACCTGATATACTTTGACACTATTTTGGCACCTGGTGGTGCCATTTTTATTTAACTCGTTCATCTCTGCTTGCAGAACTTGTATTTCCTATTTTAATATTCAATAATGCTGGTAGATAATGAGATGAAAATAAAACATGAAGGGACTAAAAATGTCCAGTATTTTGCTTCTAGACTGTGAGTCTTTGGAGAGAGTCACAAAAAAAGCTCTTAAAGATAAAATGTACAGATATTTGGATGAATCCTAATAGAATAGCATTCTGGTTTCATGTATTGATATTTTGTTTCATTTACTTCAAGATTTTGAGTTCTATGGCTGCATCTTAAAAAGATCTCTTTTCTCATGGAGAGTCCATTTCATTCAACATATTGAGCAATGTCTCAGACACTGTGCAGAACAGATGGGCACATTCCTGTGTCCTGCTCACCCAATCCTGTGGCCATGAGATACACTGCTCTTCGTTATCGTGCTTTGTCAGTAAAGCCCAGATAAGGCCTCAGGGTCTTTCTCAACACAGTGTCCTGGAGAGCCATTACCAATGATTATCACTTGCAAGCAAGATGATACCTAGCTGCTATCCCTGGTTTAGATGAAATGAAGACTGGATTTAATGAATCTATATTTAATGAAGTGAATATTATATTTAAGATTAGTTTTGCTCTGGAGTCTTGAGGTCTTGCAGAGGCTTGGTAAATAACCTGTTTTGATTTATCAGAAACTTCCAACTGACAGGAAACTAGCCTTGCAGTCTTGCTGACCAGCAGACTGTGCTGTGGTCTACTCCTTACCAGGTTATGCTGCTGGTATCCCTGTCTTAGCTGATTCACCTTGGAGGGCCCACTCACATCTGCATGTTTCACAATACTTTTGTCATCCTTGAGCTACATGCAAGATGGTTTTGTGGAAAGAGAGCGGGCATGTGGGTGGGAGTTATGGCTCTGCCGCTTACAGGTGATGGGCCTTGCTTCACCTCTTGGAGACTTTTTCATCTTCAACAATGGAAAAAGAGCACCTACCTTGCAGGGCTATTGTGAAGATTAGAGGTAACATTTAGAAAGTGTCTGTCATATAGTAGGTATTCAATGACTGGTATAAATGTATAAGCTGAGAATGAATTCGGGATATACAGCTATAAAGAGAAGCAGAGGCACCAAATTGCCTTGTTCATGATCAACGTCGTGTGGTCAATTCAGCATCTGGGGGCCATGAAAGTCCACAGACTTCATGAGAACATCTGTGATTTTAAAAAGTTGAGGGGAGCGGGGCAGAACGTCATCGGGAAATGGGGCTGGAGTAGAAGGTGGTGGAAAATTCAGAGGTGAAACCAAACCCTGAAATGCCACCCTCCATTTAAGTAATTGGTGTGTCTATGCTGTTCTCAGTCATTCTAAGTAAAATAATGCAACGAATCAGATGCGGTGATGAGAGGACAGGTGCTGATTTTAATTTCTACTTTGTTATTGTCTATTAAGAGCCGTAGGAAGTGGTAAGCCCCAGCCTCTCTTCCAAGTTGGAACATGTGGAAGCAGCAGAGCATGCTGACCCCATTTCTGCCTCCTAGACATCCTCCTCAGCCACCACGACAAAATGTAAAGATAGATCTTGCTTCCCGGGGAGCCCGTGGGAAAGCACTCTGATTAGAGGCAAGGTAGCATTGTAATCAGCCTTCCATCATAGTCAGGGGATGCTGTTTTGGCAGGATAGGAGATCTCAGTGCAATGTAAAAAAAGTCAGGCTGTGTCATGTGTAGCCACAAGCCCCTGATAGTCCAACACTCCCGTTATATAAACACACATCTACTCTTATCCAGAGTGATCCAGTCCTGTTGAGGGCTTTTTCCATCCATAGGAACCAAGGCTATTGCACATTCTCAGCAGAAGCATGTTTTTAACAGAAAATTAAGTCAAGATAATGAAAGAATTGTATCCACCTGTCTTGAAAATGTACCAGGGGAATAAGCTCCCAGGACAGTTCTTGATTTATGATTAATACAAATCATCACAGAGGCTGTGATTTAGAAATAATGCCCTTCATCATTGAAAGGAAGCTCATGAGACTCACCAAATGACCTGAGTTTCAAGTGGAAACTTCTCTACCCTTCTGCCTAAGAACCTGCTCTTGCTCTTTGTAACAGGCTGCACATTGCTGAGAGTGACTACAACAAAGAACACATTCAGATTTAGAATCATTGGACTCTGATGGCATTGGTAGATGGTGAGGCTGTTACAGGTTAGCAAGAGTATTGCAGGTCAAGCCCAAGCCCAAGGGATCAGCCAAGAAAGAGAACGTGCACCATATTTCTCTTTTACCTCCCTATGGCTCTGAGAAGGGCAGTCTATCGTTTTTCTGAATGTTACACTCACTAGCTTGACCTAAGAATGTAAAAATAAAAAGCTAAATGAGAGAGTCCTATACAGTCATTGATTTTTTAGAAGCAGCCATGACCTCAGGCTTAAAAAATGTTTTTCAAATCACAGAGCCATAGATCTGTTAGAAACCTGGAGTGGAGCATTATCCTACAGAGAATGCATGCCAACCCTCCTGCCTGGTTTTATAGTCTCTTTATTGGAAGAAATTCTACAACTGCCTTCATGGAATATTCTAAGCCTTAATGGCTTCTCAATCAAAAGACACTGCATCATGGCTAATTTAAGCCTTCCTTACCATAACCAAGTAAGAAAAAGAACAATGCAATTACAGCTGCAGTAGCAAGAAAAAGAGCAATTGGCCAGAGTATAATGTGCAGAAGTTTTAAAAGTGTTTTTTTTCTGATGATCAAATCCATATGTTATGGACTGCATGCAGCATGTTCCCTTAGTATCTTCTTACTAAGACACTTAGAAACTAAGAAACTTCTGGTGAGAGTTTCTCAGCTTTTCTTTGTTTTTTCATCACCTTGACCTTGACAATTGTGAGGCGTATTGGTCAGGTATTTTGTACTATGTCCCGTAACCTGGGTTGACCTGTTGCTTTTCTTATAAGACTGAGATTATAGGTCTTAGGAAAGAGTATCAGAAAGGTGAAGTACCCTTCCCATCACATCATATCTCATGTACACATACATATGAGTACACGGCAGCCACATGGTATCACCCATTACCTTAACCTTGCCTTAACCTTGGTTACCTGGTTAAGGTCATGTTCGCCAGGTTTCTCCATTGTAAAGTTTCTATTTTTCCCTTTCCATATTCTATTCTCTGAAAGCAAGTCACTATGTCTACCCCACACTCACATACACTCCCTACCCCACAACACACATACTTCTTTTTAACCATCTAATTAGTTTGGCTGCAATTTTGGGGGTACCTTCCTGAATTCCCCGTATCTGTTCCCAAAGTTTGTCTCTAAAAGGAATATAATACTTTCATATGGTGTCTTAGTTCAGGCTGCTATAAGAAAGTGTTACAACCAGATGGTTTGTAAACAACAGAAATGTATTTCTTAGAGTTCTGGAGGCTAGAAGCCCGAGATCAGGGTGTCAGCAGGGTTGGGTTCTACTGAGGCCCCCTTCCATGTTGCAGACTACTGTCTTCTCATAGTATTCTCACAAGATGGAAAGACAGCAAGAGAGCCCCTAGCGTCTCTTTTATAAGGGCACTAATTCCTTTCTTGAGGGCTCCACCCTCATGACCCACTCACCTGCCAAAGGCCCCACCTCCTAATATCATCACACAGTGGATTAGGACTTCAACAAATGAATTTTGTGGGGACACAAACATTCAGTCCATAACACATGGATTTGATCAACAGAATAAATATTTTATTACTTTTAAATTTTTAATTGCTATATTATAGTTGTGCATAGTTTGGGGTACATGTGATATTGTGATGCATGTATACAATGTGTGATGATCAAATCAGAGTAACTTGGATATCCATCACCTCAAACAATTTTTTCTCTGTGTTAGAATGATTACAATTCTCCTAGCTATTTTGAAATATACAATAAATTACTGTCAACTGTAATTTTCCTACTATACCACTGAATACTAGAACTTATTCCTTCTATCTAACTGTATTTTCATGCCCATTAACCAAGTTTTCTTCTTCTCCTCACCTCTTTCCTTTCCCAGCCTCTGGTAACCACCACTCTACTCTCTACTGCCACAAGATCCACTTTTTTAGCTCCCACTTATGAGTGAGAACGTGCAATATTTATCTTCCTGTGCCTAGCTTATTTCATTTAACATAACAACCTCCAGTTCTCCAGTTCCATCCATTTTGCTGGAAATGACAGGATTCCATTCCTTTAATGGCTGAATAACATTCCATTGTGTATATATACCACATTTTCTTTATCTATCCGTCCACTGATGGACACTTAGGTTGACTCTATGTATTGGCTATTGTGAATAGTGCTGCAATGAACATGGGAGTGTAGATATCTCTTCAATATATTGATTTCTTTTCTTTTGGATATATACCCAGCAGTGGGGTTGCTGGATCATATGGTAGTTCTGTTTTTAGTGTTTTCAGGAATCTTCATACTATTTTCAAAAACAGTAGCTGCACTAATTTACATTACCACCAACAGTGCAGGAGCATTTCCCTTTCTCCATCTCCTAACCAATATTTGTTACTTTTTGACTTTTGTATAATAGCCGTTCTGACTGGGGTGAGATAATACCTCATCGTGGTTTTGATTTGCATTTCTCTGATGATTAGTGATATTGAGCATTTTTTCATACACTTGTTGGCCATTTGGATGTCTTTGCTTGAGAAATGTCTAGTCAGGTCTTTCGCCCATTTTTAAAATTGAATTATTTGTTTTTTTACTATTAAATTATTTGAGTTTCTTATATATTCTGTTACTAATCCCTTATAGGACAGAAAGTTCACAAATAATTTCTCATATTCTGTAGGGTGTCTCTTCACTTTGTTCATTGTTTACTGTTCAGAAGCTTTTTCAGAATACAAAGTTTTTAAACCTCTGCATATTATATCCTGGTCAATTGTTCTTTTTCTTCTTAGGCTACTCCGCTCCATAATTCTTTTTTAGCTATTAGAAATTCACATCGTAAATATTTTCTGATCTCTTTTTCTCAAAGTATATTTTAAAACATAGGAAAAGAAAATGATCTTAGATCTTTTAAGAAACAGTTTCGGAAAAAAAAATAAGAGACCCAGGCTGTGAAATATAAGATATATTAATGAAGTATTTTAGCAACACTGATGCAATGGAAAAATTAAAATGGAATTTAAAGTTCCGAATCAGTGGGTTGAAGCAGGGGCACAAACATACTGAAGTGCAAGTGGCAGAATAGTCACAGGGAGAAAATGCAAAATGCGGAGCGCTGTTTTCAAAGGTGTTTCCCTTCTATGGTTGTGTAAGTGAAAAGAAGCCTCAGATATTGTCATGATTGGATTGGCATTGGGTAGAAGGTTAGAACAGAATGGCCACTAAGGTATTAATCTAACCTTAATAATGTTGTGATTCTACAGCTTTCAAATTAATTGGAAATTTACCAGATTCTTGCTTTTGTTAATACTGTGTCCATCTTGCCCAGACTAATTTTTTGTGGTGTTTACCTTGCAGAACACAAAGACCGGCCAGGCACAGAGGCTCACCCCTGTAATCCCAGCACTTTGGGAGGCCAAGGAGGGCAGATCACCTGAGGTGAGGAGTTTGAGACCAGCCTGGCCAACATGGCAAAACCCAGTCTCTACTAAAAATACAAAAATTAGCCAGGTGTGGTGGTGCATGCCTGTAATCCCTTGGTAGGCTGAGGCAGGAGGGTTGCTTGGGAGATGGAGGTTGTAGTGAGAGCTGAGACTGTGCCACTGCACCCTAGCCTGGGTGACAGAGTGCGATTCCATCAAACAAAGAACAACAACAAAAAAATAGGAAAGAAAGAAGGAAAGAAAGAAAGAAAGAAAGAGAGAAAGAGAGAAAGAGAGAAGGAAGGAAGGAAGGAAAGAAAGAAAAGGAAAAGAAAGAAAAGAAAAAGAAAGAAAGAAAAGAAAAGAAAAAGCGGGCATGAAGACCATGAGAACTTCCTCTACCAAAGGATTCTGGGATAAATATATTTTTGACCATTTGGCATACTATAGATTAGGGATCAGCAAATTTGTTCAGTGAAGGACCAGACAGTAAATATTTTAGGCTTTGTGGGTTATATAGGGTCTTCTTCTCCTCTTCCTCTTCTCTCTTCCCCTTCTCTCCCTCCTCTCCTTCCACTTCTTCAACAACCCTTTAAAAATATAATAAATATTGTTAGCTTGGCAGTTGTACAAAAACAGGCTGTGGGCCATGTTTGGCCCATGGACTGGTAGTTTGCCCACTCTTTAATGTTCAAAATGTATATTAGCACAGTAAAGACTCTGAAAAGATCTGTAGGATAAAAGTCTATTTAACCAGATTTATCCCAAACTTATTGGACCAGAAAATTCTTTTTCTCTTAACCATTTCATATCTCACATAATTAGTTTTACATGGAAAATACTTTGGAAAATTCCGACCTTTTTTTATATAGAGAGAATAATAAAGTTTATCACTACTATATAAAGAAACACTCCAAACGTCTTAAAGACATAAATAGAAAAAGTACCAGAGACTATCTTTGTAGCCTTGGAGTATGAATACATTCCCAAGCAAGATTCCAAAAGAATTAAGCATGAGGCAAAAATTATGAATTTGACTACATCAATATTAAGGATTTCTGTTCAACAAATGGCATGACAGAAAAACTTAACAACTGCATAAAAGATTGGGAGAAAATATTTGCAATGTTAAAAACCATAAAAGATTAATATTTCAAGGAAATCTTGTCAATTAATATGAAAAAG
The DNA here is from genome assembly GCF_002776525.5 of Piliocolobus tephrosceles. Classification (NCBI taxonomy): domain Eukaryota; kingdom Metazoa; phylum Chordata; class Mammalia; order Primates; family Cercopithecidae; genus Piliocolobus; species Piliocolobus tephrosceles. The sequence goes on along the minus strand of NC_045455.1, from coordinate 68,297,798 downwards.
ATTGGAACTCTAAAAGAAATACAGGCAAATGATGTCAATGAGCAGTGTATAAAAGGGGAAATCAGAATGGCTAACAAATATATGTTTAGCTGTGTTAGCAATTATAGGATTGCAAATAGAAAAAAGAATGAAATACTCCTTTATACTATGCATATGTTGGCAAATATGTTTAAAATTAGATAATAGCCAATGTTAGCAAGCATATAGGAAAATGGCTTTTCTCATGCACTACTTGTGAAAGCATAAGACCAGTTCAACCATTCTGAAGAAAAAAGTTGGCAAAACTTAGTGAAATTCAGTACATCTAGGTTCACTCTTGAGTATAAACCCAGAGAAAAGTATCCATAGATCCAAAGATGACAGGTACAACGAAGTTCATCACAGCATTTTATTTCGTGGTAGGGAAGGGATACTGGGAGGCAAAATAGCTGCTCATCACCAAGGGGATGGATAAATAAAATACAGCTGAAGCTCATATGGAATACTATACAGCAGCCGGAACCAATAAACAGGAGGTACATAAAGCAACATGAATAGAGCTCCTGAAACTAGTGTTAAGTAAAAAAAGTAAAATTCTGAGCCAGGCGCGGTGGCTCACACCTGTATTCCCAGCACTTTGGGAGGCCGAGGCAGGTGGATCACCTGAGGTCATAAGTTCGAGACCGACTTGGCCAACATGGAGAAACCCTGTCTCTAGTAAAAATACAAAATTAGCTGGATGTGGTGACACATGCCTGTAACCCCAGCTACTCAGACGCTGAGGCAGGAGAATCGCATGAATACAGGAGGCAGAGGTTGCGGTGAGCTAAAATCGTGCCATTGCACCCCAGCCTGGGCAACAAGAGTGAAACTCCATCTCAATAACAACAACAAAAAAAGTAAAATTCTGATCGCACTATAGACAGTGAGATCTATAGCATAATCTCAATTATAAAACTTAAAACATATATACATATTTATATAAGGCATATACATACTAAACATAATGGTGGGATATCATAAATAAAGGGGGAGAATAATATAAGGAGAGATGAATAATGTCAGTGTATCATAAACAGAAAGTGCAATCAACTTAACTCTTGGCCACTGATGTTAAACTAAAAGTATTAGTTACATCAATGTGAATGCCTATTACTATTCTACTTTCCCCAAGATTCCCCAAGACAGAAATTAAGTTGAGCTTGTGTCCTTTTCCTCTACTCTGCTCTGTCAGTCAGGACCCAATAGAAAACAACGTGGTTTGAACATATTAATAAGATAATGTTTTATTGTGGTAAAATATACACAATAAAAACTTATCTTAAAATGCAATTAATCTTTAAATTGAAACATAACAATTATACATATTTATGGGATGCATAGTGATGTAATACACATAATGTGTATAGTAATCAGATCAGAATCATTAGCATATCTATCATCTCAAATATTTATCATTTCTTTGTGTTGGGAACATTCAATGTCCTCCTTCTAGTTATTTTAAACTACATCATGTATTATTGTTAAGGAATCATCCTACAGTGCTATGGAACATGAGAACTTATTCCTTCTCTCTAGCTGTAATTTTGTATCCTTTAACAAATCTCTATCTCCCCTCCCCCTACCCTACCCAATCTCTAGTATCCCTTGTTCTATTCTTTACTTCTATGAGATCGACCTTTTTTTTAACTTCCACATATGAGTGAGAACATGCAATGTTTAACTTTCTGTTCTTGGCCTTTACTTAACATAATGTCCTCCAGTTCAGTGACATTAAGTACATTTACATTGTTGTGCAACCGTCACCACCATCCATTTCCAGAACTCATTTCATCTTCATAAATTAAAACTTCACATACATTAAATAATAACTCCTCATTCCCTTCTCCTCCCAGTCCCTGGCAAGCACAACTTTTGCTTTCTTCTCTATGAATTTCTCTACTCTAGATAGCTCATATGAGTAGGCCTATAGGATATTTGTTGTTTTATGTCTGGTTTATTTCACTTAGTATAATGTCTTCAGGGTTCATCCATGTTATAGCGTGTGTCAGCATTTCCTTCCTTTTTAAGACTGAATAATATTCTACTGTATATATAGGCCACATTTTTTTTTTACTTACTTTTTTTTTTGAATACTTTAAGTTCTAGAGTACATGTGCACAACGTGCAGGTTTGTTACATATGTATACATGTGCCATGTTGGTGTGCTGCACCCATTAACTCGTCATTTACATTAGGTATATCTCCTAATGCTATCCCTCCCTGCACCCCCTCCCCACAGTAGGATCCGGTGTGTGATGTTCCCCTTCCTGTGTCCAAGTGATCTCATTGTTCAATTTCCACCTATGAGTGAGAACATGAGGTATTTGGTTTTCTGTTCTTGCGATAGTTTGCTGAGAATGATGGTTTCCAGCTGCATCCATGTCCCTACAAAGGACATGAACTCATCCTTTTTTATGGCTGCATAGTATTTCATGGTGTACATGTGCCACATTTTGTTAATCCAGTCTGTCACTGATGGACATTTGGGTTGATTCCAAGTCTTTGCTATTGTGAATAGTGTACAGGCCACATTTTGTTCATCCATCAGTGAACACTTGGGTTGCTTCCACCTTTTGACTATTGTGAATAATGCTGCTATGAAAATGGGTATTCAAATGTCTTTTTGAGTCTCTGCTTTTAATTCTTTTAGAGATATATCCAAAAATGGAGTGAATAGACCGTATGGTAATTCTATGCTTAATTTTTTGAGGCACTGTCATACTGTTATCTCCAGTAGCTATACCATTTTATATCCATACCAGCAATGCACAAGGGTTCCAATTTCTCCACATCTTCACCAATGCATATTATTTTCCAATTTGCTTTTTTTAAATAGTAGGCATCCTAAGGGATGCAAAGTGGCATTGTGGCTTTCATTTTCATTTACCTATTGATTAGTGATACAAAGAATATTTTCATATGATGATTGGCCAAGAAGAAACATTTTTAAATTATATAATAAGTTAATATTCACTTTATTTATATCTCCGGATAGTTTCTTCCATGAAGTATTAAACACTGATATGTTGACTTGTAGTCTTTGTTATGAGATTAAAAAAAAAAAAAAAAGAGGAAAAAACCCTCAAAACCTTTAAGAATGCACAGAATTGCCAGCCAGTTAATCGGCATTCACAGTCATATTTCTGAGCAGGTATTAATGCTTATCTAATGTCAAATTAAGTCAAACTAACTACAGTAATGGCACTAACATCTTACTGGTTTAATAATAGGTGTTATTATTGTTCACATCACAATCCAATGAGTGTCAGCATGGAGCTCTGCTCCATACAACCATTCAGGGATCCAGGCTCCTTCTGACTAGTGGTTCTGCCATTTTAGAAAAGTCTTGGAGTCCACCATTGGATCCTCTACCAGCAGCCTGCTGTTGAAGAAAAGAGAGTGTGAAACACACCCTCACTCTTAAATACCTGGTATGGAGATGACACACCCATCTCTTTCTCTCAAATGACCTCATCTAGAGGCAAATAGGCTAGGAAACACAGATGAGGAAGATGAGAACATGACTTTAGTGAAAAGTTAAAATCTTTGCCATAGCTAATAACATGAGGTTAGAGGAAAAGAACATTTTAGGTATGAGAAGATTTTTTTTTTCTTTTTGAGATGAAGTCTCACTCCGTTGTCCAGGCTGGACTGCAGTGGCATAATCTTGGCTCACTGCAACCTCCGCCTCCCAGATTCAAGTAATTCTCCTGCCTCAGCCTCCCAAGTAGTTGGGATTACAGGTACCCACCACCACACCAGGCTAATTTTTTGTATTTTTAGTAGAGATGAGGTTTTGCCATGTTGGCCAGGGGTCTTAAACTCCCGACCTCGGGTGATCCACCCGCCTCGGCCTCCCAAAGTGCTGGGATTACGGGTGTGAGACACTGTGCCTGGCCAATTTTTTTTTTTTAATACAGATTTCCACTGTCAAGATTGTAACTAATTTACTGGCTAAAATTCTTAAATTTTATACCAAAATTATATGATTTTCCCAAAGAATACATTATCCTAAGTCCTTGGAGTGTAATTTTATTAGTATGGCTTTTGAACTATTCATGTCCCCTATGTAAACAAAAGCTCTCAGTGAAAAGGCAGTTCATTTTGAGATGTACTGTAATATATGTAAGAGTATCTTGAGTGTGTGGAAATAATATGGATTGATTTTCCCTAGGTGGAGAAGCAGGCTAAATCAAATACAGCTAATATTTCCTCATTCACTCTACATTTGCATATTTGTATCAATTTCAAATGAAATTGCAATTATAGTCTGACTATGATACATTGCTCTAAGATCGGAGTAAATTCCCTATAGCAAAATAACCAAAGCAAAAAAACAAAAAACAAATGCACACATGAGGAACTCAACAAAATGAGCTGAATTAGAGCTTTTCAGCACACATTCTGAAAAACATAAACACAAAGCAACCACAGGCAGGCTATAAATTGTCCTGAGTTACACAATGGAGTGATAAGACAGAGATGACCTGGAAGATGTGAGCTGGCGGGACTGTCTGAGATTGATTAGTTGGCTGCCTTAATGCTCAGGTAATAGGATGCCTTTCAGCTCCAGTCTGCCTATTTTAGTCCAAATTTGTTTCCCCTGCTGCCTTAAAAATTAGAAGAGACCCTGTCACTTCAGTTCTGCAATTATATGGAAGCTTATTCATCTCACAATACTACAAAATACACAAATGCAGTCTTTTTTCTTTTTTTTTTTTTTTTTTTTTTTTTGCTATGCAACACAAAATGCAGTGCTCTTTTATCTAATATTGCCATCAACACGCCGTCTCACAAAGTACTTCTGAAGAAATTGATTCCAAAACTTAGCAAAATGTCAAGGTTTGGAGAGGAGATGAGAAAAAGAGACAACACTATAATAGATGCTAAAAAGAGAGCCAGGAGCAAGCTAGAAAATTGAAGATACAGATGTGAAAGTGAACCCATCTCTATTTCATAGCAAACCTGAGCAGCAAACAATGATTCCAAACCTGCAAAGTGGAGCGCATGTGTGGTGAAAGGAATGACAGGCTGTGTCATTGGGAAAGTGGAGAATTTCAGAGCCTAGTTTTGGGAATAGCCACAAAACCAACCAACCAGACTGATTTGGAAGCGAGAGGTGTGGAACTTGATGCAGGGGTGAAAATCATCAGGATAAAGGCCAGCTCAGCAGTAGATGCACAACTTTCAGCATGCCAAATGTCTCCTACGTGAAAAGTTGTGTTTTGGACAGCCTTCTCCAAGCCTCCACCTATTATCCTAAACTGATTTCTTTTGGAGAGAACTCTAGCCTAATCCAGTCCAGAGCTTTCACATGTAGGTTTGTGAGCTGTCAACATGAGTATTCTGATATCAGAGGGGACTTGTACACAGAAAACACTATAGTTATCAGATAGAAGTCAAATTAGTTGATTAAATAACAAATTTAAAACCTTGTTTACTTTAAGGACTTGACGTTTAACTTAAAAATTTTATTGGGCTATTGCATCTGATCCATTCACATTGAACATTCTAAACATCTGTAACAAGGAGCCCGCTTTTCAAAATTAATTAATCAAATGCCCTTTAACATTTTAAGCTTCATTAATAAAAATAATGCATTTCATTTTTTAAGTCCTTCAAATGCCTTAATGGGTAGCTTACAACCAGAAGAAGCAATAAGCTTCCTCAAATACTTAGAAGCTTTTGTAAAACGAATGAATTAAAATGTTAAGCTCTTTTAAACAGTCTAATACTGGTTATAGGCCAAGTCCATTTTTCTTATGCTGTTTTTGCTTATATGAGAAGCCTACATTCAAATACACATTTTAAATCAAATGCATAAGACTTATATGTCAGTTTCTCCAATATACCAAATTCTCTGTGACATGACATGAGCTTTAACTATCAAGCATTTATTAAATATCATTACACTTGACACACAAGTATCAATACTATGGGTTGGTTATACTTTATCATCTCTATCTTCTGTTCTTCCTATCTTATATTTCATATCTTAGGCGAGTTGAAGTTACCACCTTAATGGTGACCACAATAGGATGATTATCTCAGGCAGCCAGAGATTGCTTATTTGGCAGAGGTCTGAGGCCAGAATGCAGGGCTGAGGCATGAACAAATCCAAGGGGATTATTTCTGAGTCACTGGAGGACAAAGTTTTTATTTTCTTACCACTTTAACAGCCCCCTTTATGCGAATTTATCATCTGTATATTAGTCACCAACTCTAGCTGTCTTAAGCCAAAGGAATTTATTAGAGAAACATAAGGGCTCAGAGAATTAACAGCAGGCTGGAGTAACCAGCATTAAGCAACTAAAACCAGCCGGAACTAATGGCACCGGAGGACCAGGCAGTAAGAACACAGCTACAACCACACAGCAGAGTGTAGTGGTCAAACACTGCCCCATCCCTAATACAAATGGCCTGTTTCTTCCATCCTTTCAGCGCTTGCTCAGAACTCAAGTTCCTGAGATGGTGAATTCAATTGGTTGAGCCCAGATCATGTGCCCATCCCCCAGGGAAAAGGAGCATGGATTCCTTTCCATTTCGTTAGAGGCAGGGATGTGCTCTCTCTGCCATTAAGATGACACATGTGGGAGAAAGCTAATTCCCTTAAGTGAAATCAGGATGCTATGGAAAGGAGATTGATGTAGGGCTGCCAAACACAATAGATGACCACCATTTCCTACCCATTATTTTGTGTTTCAAAATCCATGACTAATCCTTTTGATATCGCCATTCTCATAACCCCACATTTTTATTGTATCTCATAACCCCCCAGCTTACCTTTATTCACCTTTAATCCACATCTTTTGAAAGGATATTAATTTTGGGCTGAATCACCAATGGTTTGGGATTTTTGAAACTATTTTTCCAATCAATTTCATAATCTGCAAAATATTTCATGGACGTGAAGTGTGAAGACAGTCTATCACCATCCCCTGCAGAAGAAGTCCAAATGAGACATTACCTTTCCAGGCACTGAGTTAGTTCCTAAAGTTAGGACATTGGGTTTCTAGTACACATCTGGGACAAATAAGGGTTTTGTTTTTTTCTTAAGCTTCTGATTTACAGGTCAACAAAACAGCATGTTCTCCACAAAAATGCTCTTAAGATGCATGGTATTTTTCTAGTGAGACAAACATGCCATTCAACATTCACCAGGTATTTACAGGGTGACAATTCATTCACATCACTGTTGCCCCACTGCTGATCACGAAAGGCTTCAAAGTCCAGTCTTCATTCCTGGCTCTTCCATGCCAGGCGAACCTCCTTGCCAGGGTCTTCACTGAGGTTAATCTTCACAGTGCCTGCTATGGCAAACGAAGCCACATCGTGGCCATGGCACCTATTAGTTAACATGGACTAAAGTTAACATTTGGTAAACAAGTTTGCTGCCTTCAGTTCCCCTCAAACCACTTTTCCTATTACACAATTATTTGGTCGTGGTAATGGAGTCCACACAGAGGAGTGGTGAAAACAGTGGCATTTCTCTAAGCCAGCATCAGCCTGCAGAATAGGAATAGGACTCGCACTTCTTTTGTGCCACAGGCCTACAAAGGCCGACCCTCCCTCTCCAGAGCCTCGCTTCAGAATAGGTATAGCCTTTCTGTCTCCTGGAGACAAAAACTTACACCAGCTCCTGCTGACGGTCTGGGATGTATTATGTAATGCTTACTCTGTATTACCTGTGGTGAGTCACCATGTCATTTTGCACTTGTCTATACCAGAGAAATCCTTAACAAAAATGCACAAAGTTGCTGATGGAAGAGGAAGCTGTTGATAACTTTCTTTCTGTCATTCAGAACCACATCACATAACTTGCCCTGTGTTATTTTTTGGAAGTGGTTTTATTCCTTGCTTGTTGGTCTCTGGCTACTTATCTTACTGTAGCGTATCTCTTTAGGAGATAAAGGACATCAGACTCTATTTGCTATGCCTTATTTGTCTTCCTTAGAATCACAACACAGCATTCACGTATCACACACCATGGGACTGTTAAAAAAAATATGAAAACAAAGTATATTCTGGCTCATACAAGCTCAATAAATACTTGTTGATAGACTGCCAAACTCTACCCTAAAACAGAAGAAATGCCAATTATGTAGTGATTCCTCTTTATAACAAATACAAGGGGATTCATCAATTCACTCACTAAATGTATTGAGTGCCACCATGCCAGGCACTGGGCTAGACACAGGGGAAATAATACGCAAATCATTCCCCTGCTCTCTTGGAACAACAAATATTAATAAGAACTACACAGATAAGACAAACTGTAGTGATGACCAATGTTAGGAGGAGATGCAGAAGGCCATACAAGACTACAAATGGGAGCTCATTAGTTAGGTCAGGAGAGTCTCCCTGAAGAAATGACACTTGAACTGAGATCAGAAAAATGAAGGGAGGATATTTAGCTGAACAGAGGAGAGAAGAGCACCCAAGCCTAAGAAAATAGCCTTGGGGAGCTTTGATGGCAACTACAAAGAACTGAAAAGTCTTTGTGCCAGCACAGAGAGAGTGAGGGGAAGTGGGCTGGACAGGAGCCTGAAAACCTGGCCACACATATCACCAAGGGGTTTGTCTTCTCCTAAGAATTATGGATTGAAAGATCTCTTAGATTGAAACAAGAAAGCCAGGACTGGGTTTGAGAATGGGAACCATGAAAACTGTGGGCACCAGTCATTTTCCCTCACAAGCTTTTTGGAGCCTTAGAGTAGACATGGGAATAGCATGGATAAAAGACACTACTGGGGGTGCAAGACCTTCCAGGTGTCCCTTCTGGTTCTCCTGTGTCTTGGGATGTCAGCCATGGCCAGCACTGACCAGAGTGACCAAGTCTTTAAATGTGAAAGCCACCGTACCATGGGGTTTCCAGGATTTCTTCTCCCACCCCACGTGAGGCTAGCAGTTCTGCCACTCAGCAGCCCACATGGCCCAGGCCTGAAGTCCAATATCTGAATGGTGAAATTGTTGCTGGATTATGTTGAGGATTCTCTGAGTCTCTCTTGCAGAACCTAGGATTTCTCTGTTACATCATTTTAGGGGCTTTCCATCGGCAGGCCTGGCTGTTGCTGGCAGGCAGGCTGGCTGACGGCAGAAGCACAAGGATTTAGAAAAAGGGTTAGTAATATAAAAAGATTTTTGTATTGAAAGCACTACTCTGGCTCCAGTGCGTAGGACAGATTAGAGGGGCTCACAGTGGGGATGATGAAACCAATTAGGAGGTGATCTTGGCTTAAACCAGTGTGGAGATGAAAGAGACAAAGTGCGCAGAGTCAAGGGACATTTAGGAGTATAAACGTAAACAGAGCTTGGTAGCTGATACAGAAATGAGATTCTAGGCTTATGATTCACACAACTAGATGAAGTCCCCAAACTCATTAAAAACTCATAATAGTGTTATTCTCAAGAATAGGGGACGTGGGAAGAGGAGAAGATTTGGTCCTGGGTATATGAATCATCAAAAGAAAAATATTTTCAAGGTGAAATGTTCTTCATACTGATAAATAATCATGGCAGTTGTGTCATCAGTAGAGACAAGTATGTAGAAACTGAATGGGGAAACTGAGTGGGAAGAGGCTGAGCCAGTGAGGAAAGACAAAACTGCCACAGAAGCCACAGGTAGTTATTTTTAATAACTGTTTACTTAATAATTTAATGATATTGAATAAATTGTATTAAAACACAATTTTATAACAACTACAGAGTAGTGCACATAAAGAAGTTATGTAGGCTGGTCATGGTGCCTCACACCTGTAATCCCAGCACTTTTGGAGGCTGAAGCAGGTGGATCACTTGAGACCAGGAGCTCGAGAGCAGCCTGAGCAAACCCCATCTCTACAAAAATATAAAAATTAGCCAGGTATGGTGGGGCATGCCTGTAGTCCCAGCTACTCAGGAGGCTGAGGTGGGAGGATCAGCTGAGCCTGGGGAAGTTGAAGCTGCAGTGAGCTATGATTGCACCACTGCACTCCAGCCTGAGCAACAGAGTGAGACTCTGTCTCAAAAAAAAAAAAAAAAAAAAGCTATACAGATAAACATGGAAGAGGTGCTACATAGAATTCTCATGTATTCATCATTGATCGATTTATTTATTTATTTATTTCCATTTATTTTAATAAAAGAAAAAGGCAGGGTCCCACTGTATTGCTCAGGCTGGTCTCAAATTCCTGGGCTCAAGCAATCCTCCCTCCTCAGCCTCCCAAAGTGCTGAGATTATGGTGAGCCACTATACCCGGCCACTGATCAATTTTTAACATTTTTGCTCTGAAGCCAAGTAAGACAGAGATACTAGGGGACTCTAACAGATGACAACAGCTGGTGTTCAGAGGTCAGGCTCCACAGAACACCAGCATCGCTCCAGGGGTGGTTAATTCTTATTTTGTGGGAATGCACCAAACCCCCTCCAGTGTCTCTGAGGTCTGGATCATAATATCCAGTGGGGGAGAGGGGGGTGATATTACTCCCCGCCTCGCCGGGGGTGTCCACCCCCCTGCAAGTTGGGTCCTAATATCCAGGGGGGAGAGGGGGGTGATATTACTCCCTGCCTCGCCCTTCTTCTATATGGGGAGTAATATCATCCTGTCCCATTCTGGATATTCGGAACAATTTCACAGGCTGTGTGTACACAGTTTGCGATGTTGAAAGTAATGTCATCCTTGCCCCCTTCAGTTATTAGGAATAATATCACAAAAGAACTGTACACTTTTTCCAATATTTGGAGTAATAGCCTCCTGTGATTCCCTGAATATTCGGAGACATATCATAGGGTGGGTGTACACCCACTGCTATACTGGGAGTTACATCGTACTGTACCCCCTGGACATTATGAGCAATACCACTTTGGTGCACAGCCATTGCAATAGCCAAAGTAATTATCCTCACTAGTTATTAGGAACAATATCACAGGAGTTGTACACCTTCTGCGATATTGGAAGTGATGTCATCATCTCTTCCCTTCGATATTAGGTGCAATATCACGGGGCGGGGGGCTGTACACCCCTTGCACTATTGGAAGTAATATCATTCGCACCTCTTCTAGATTTTATGAATAATATCACAAGCGGGGTGTCCATCCCTTGTTATATTGGGAGTAATAGCATCTTCTTTCAAGCTCGATATTGAGAACAATATTACATGGGGGTGTACATTCCTTCAATATTCGTAGTAACAGTAACTTCTCCCCTCCTGGATATAAGAAACAATATCACAGGCGGAGTGTACACCCCTTGTTGTATTGGGAGAAATAGCATCTTCTTTCAACCTGAATATTGAGAACTATATATCACATGGTGAGTGTCCATCCCTTCAATATTGGTAGTAATACTATTTTCTTCCCTCCTGGATATAAGAAACAATATCACAGGTGTGGTGTACACCCCTTGCAATATTGAGAGTAACATCACCTCTCCCCATGTGGTTATTAGGGACAGAATCCCAGGGTGGGTGTACACTTCCTGCTTTATTGGCAGTAATATCATCCACAAACCCCCTGGATAGCAGCAACCATATCACAGAAAGGGTGTACATCCCCTACGATATTGGGAGTAATATTAGCCTCTTCCCCACTGCATATTAGGAACAATATATAGGGGGGGCTTTACACCCCTGCGATATTGGGAGTAATATTATTCTCTTTTCCCTGTACATTAGGAACTACATCACAGGAAGGCTGTACACCTCCTGTGATATTGGGATTAATGTTATCCTCTTCCCTACTGAATATTAGGAACCATATCACAGAAAGGTGTACACCCCCTGCAATAAGGCCAGTAATATCATTGGCTCCTTCCCTGGATATTAGGAACAGTTTAACAAGGGGTGTACACCCCCTGTGCTATTCGGAGTAATATTATTCTCTATTCCCCTGGATATTAGAAATAATATCACAGGTGGAGTGTACACCCCACCCCCTGGGATATTGGGGGTAATATCATCCTCTTTTAACCTGGATATTAGGAACAATATCACAGGGGGCGTGCACACTTCCTTCGATACTGGGAGTAATATCATCCTCTCTCCCCGTAAATAGTAGGAAAAATATCAAAGAAGGTGTGTACATCACTTGCAATATTGAGAGTAATGTAATCCTCCCCTTACCTGGATATTAGAAATAATATCATGGAGGGTGGGGGGTGTCCACCACCTACGATATTGGGACCCCCTTTCTACCCCCATGGATACTGAGAACACTATCACAAGGGCGGTGTACACCGTCTGCAATAATAGGAGTCATGTCATCCTCACTCTCCCTAGATATTAGGAATGATACCACAGGCGGATTATACACCGGCTGCAACATTGGGAGTAATATCATCCTTTCCCCCCTGGATATTAGGAACAATATCTCTTGGGAGGTGTACAGCCCATTCCATTTTGGGAGTAATACCAATTTCTTCATTGCTGGAAATAAGAAATAATATAACAGGGGTGGTGTACACACCCTGTCATATTCTGTGATATTGCCAGTAATATGGACTCCCCCCCCACCCAGATATTAGGAACAATATCAAAAAGGGGTGTATACAGCGATATTGGGATTAATATCATGCTCTCTGCCCTGGATATTAGGAACAATATCAAAGAAAGGGTGTCCACCCCTTGCAATGTTGACAGTAATATCATCCTCTCCCTCCCTGGAGTTTAAGAACAATACCACAGAGTTGCTGTACATGCACTGCGATACTAGGAGTAATGTCATCCTCTTCCCTCTGGATATTAAAAACAATATTACAGAGGTGGTGTACACCCCCTGCGATATGGCCAGTAATACCATAGTCGCCCCCACTGGATATTAGGAACAATATCCCAGGGTGAGTGTACACCTCCTGCATTATTGGGAGTAATATCATTCCCTCTTCTTCTGGATATTAGGAATAATACCACAGGTGGGGTGTACAACTCCTGCGATATTGGCAGTAATATCATCCTTTCCCAACCCGGATATTCAAAACAAAATAACAGGGGGTTTGTACACCCCCTGCGATATTGGTAGTAATATCATTCTCTCCCCCACTTGATATTACAAAACAATATCCCCAGAGGGGTGTACACCCTCTGAGATACTGAGAGTATTATCATCCTCTCCCCAACTAAATATGAGGAACAATGTTGGAGGCGGTGCACATCCCCTGCGATATTGGGGGTAATATCCTCTCCCTCCCTGGATATTAGAAACAATATCAAAGGGGTCATGTACACCCCCTGTGATATTGGGAGTAATATCATTCTAATCCCCCCAGGATATTAGGAACGATATTATGGAGGGGGTGCACACCTTCTGCCACATTGTGAGTCATATCATTTCTCTTCCCCTGGATATTAGGAACAATATCACAGGGGGTGTGTCCCCTGTGATATTGAAATTAATATCCTCCTCTCCCCCACTGACTATCAAAAACAATCTCACAGCGGTGTTGTCCACCCCTGTGATATGGACAGTAATATCTTTGTCTCCCCCCTAAATATTAAGAATAGTATCACAAGAGGGGTGTATAACCCCCTGCGATATTGGGAGTAATATCATCCTCTCTACCTTTGGATATTAGGAACAATATCTCAGGAGGAGAGTACAACGTCTTCGATATCTGGAGTAATAACATCCCTTCCCTTCTGGACATTAAGAACAATATCACTGGGTGAGTGTACAGCCCCTGTGATATTGGGAGTACTATCATCCGCTCCCCCTCTCAATATTAGGAACAATATCCCAAGGTGGGTGTACATCCCCTGCAATATTGGGCATAATATCACGGTCTGCCAATGTGGATATTGGGAACAATGTCAAGGCGGGGTGTACACCTTCTTCCATGTTGGGAGTAATATCATCCTCTCCCCCCGGATTGTAGGAAAAATATCGAAAGGGTTTTACCACTTATGCGATATTGGGAGTGATATCATCCTCTCCCCACCTAGATATTAGGATCTATATCACAGGAGGCTGTACACTTCTTGCGGTATTGGGAGTAATATCATCCTCTCCCATCATGGATATTAAGAACAATATCACAGGGGAGATGTATGCTCTCCGCTTCTGGATATTAGGAATAATATCACAGGAGGTGTGTACAACCCCTGCGATATTAGGAGTAGTGCCACCTTTTCCCCCCTGAATATAAGAAACAATATCACAGAAAGATGTACACCCCCTGAGATATTGGGAGTAATATTCTCCCCAACTCTGAATCTTCAGAACAACATAATGGGGGTTGGGGGGCGTGTATACCCCTGCGATATTGGAAGTAATATCTTCCTCTTCACCTCTGGCTATTAGGAACAATGTCACAGAAGTGGTGTACCGCCCCCCCGGTATGTTGGGAGTAATATCATCCTCTTCGTCCCTGAATATTAGGAACAATATCACTAAGGAGTGTACACCTCCTGTGATACTGAGGCTTATATCATCCTCTCGCCCCCTGGATGTTAGGAACAATATCACAGGGGTGATGTACACCTCCTGCGAATTTGGGAGAAATATCATCCTCTCCACCTTTGGATATTAGAGACAATATCACAGGAGGGGTCTATGCACCCTGCAATATTGGGAGTAATATCATCCTCTCCCCCCGTGGATATTAGGAACAATATCACAGAAGGGATGTACACCCACTGCGATACTTTGAGTAGTGTCATCCTCTACCCGCTGGCTATTAGGAACAACTCAAGTGGTGTACGCCGTCTGCGGTATTGGGAGTTATATCATCGTCTGCCCCCTGATATCAGGAACAATAGTATTTATTAATGCTAATAATTAAAACTAATGTCAATTGCTAATATAAATAAAATGATACTAATTAATATTAATCATTAATATCAGTAATTAAAGTGATCACAATAAAATTAATGTTAATTATTTATATTAATAATAATGATTACTATTAATAATCAATGTCAATAATAGCAATACTAAATAAAATATTAGCAATTATATTGATTAATAACAAATATTAATATTTTAATTAATAATTAATACCATTATGTTAGAAGTCTGGATTAGTTACTACTAATAATTAATATTCATATTTAATGATTAATAATGATATTATCACTATTATCACTTCTAATATCACACAGGGTCTACACCCAACTGTGATAGTGTTCGTAACAGTTAGGGAGAGAGAGCATGATATTAGTTTCAATATCACAGTAGGTGTACACCCACCCTGTGATATTGATTCTAATATCCATGGGTCAGAGCATGACATTACTCCCAATAGAGCAGGGGGTGTACAGCCTCCCGGTGATATTGCTCCTAATATTCACAAAAGAAGAGAGTGATATTACTCCCAGTATTGCAGGGAGTGTACACCTCTTCTGTGATATTGTTGCTAGTACCTGGAGGGGGAGAGGATGATAATACTTCAAGTATCGCAGGATGTGTACACCCACCCTGTGATATTGTTCCTAATATCCAGGAAGGGAGAGGATGATATTACTCCCCACATAGCAGGAGGTGTACACCCACCCTGGGATATTGTTCCTAATGTCCATGGAGGAGAGAGGCTGATATTACTCCCCATATCGCAGGGGGTGTACATCCACCCTGTGATACTGTTCTTAATATTCAAAGGCCAAGAAGTTGATATTATTCCCAGTATTGCAGAAAGTGTACACCCCCGTGTGATATTGTTCCTAATATCCAGAAAGGGAGAAGATGGTATTACTCCCCATATCGCAGGAGATGTACAGCCACTCTGTGATTTTTTTTTAATATGCAGGGGGGAGAGAGGATAATATTCCCAATATCGCAGGGGGTGTACATCCCCTCTGTGATATTGTCCTTAATATATGATGTGATATTTTATATATAGGTAAATATACAAAAATATATTTAGACATATATGAAATATATAAAATATATTTAGATATATATGAAATATATAAAATATATTTAGATATGTATGAAATATATAAAATATATAATGTGATATTTATTATATATAGTAATATTTTCTAATATGTGGGGGGGGTGAGAGGATCACATTCCTCCCAATATCGCAGAAAGTGTACACACCCCCTCGTGATATTGTTCCCATGATCCAGGAGGCAAGAGGATATTGCTTTCAATATCGCAGGGGTTCTACATGCCCCCAGTGATACTGTTCCTAATTTCAACGTGGGAGAGGATGTTATTACTCCCAGTATTGCAGAGGTTATAAACACTCTTTTGATATTGTAACTAGTATCCGGGGGTGGGGGGACAGGATGATATTGTTCCCTATATCGCGGAGGGCGTACACCCATCTTGGATACTGTTTGTAATTTCTAGACCGGGAGAAGATATTACAATATCGTAAACACGTGATGTGTCCACTGCGGATCGTAATAGGCAGGGAGAGAGAGAGGGGTGATGTTGCTCCCCATATCTCGAGGGGTGCCCACCCCGCCTGTCATATTGTTTCTTATATCCAGAGGGGAGAGGATGATATTACTACCAATACTGAAGAAGTGTACACGCCCCCTGTGATATTGTTCCTAATGTCTACATTGGGAGAGGATGATACTACTCCCAATATCATAGGGGGGTGCACACCCCACCTGTGATATTATTCGTGCTATCCAGAATAAGAGAGAATGATATTGCTCCCAAAAGTGCAGGGGTTGTCCACCCACCATGGGATATTGTAGATAATATTGCTCCTTATACTGCAGGGGGTGTGCACCCACCTGTGACATTGTTCCTAATATTCAGGGAGGGAGAGCATGATATTACTGCCAATCTTGCCATGGGTGTACACCCATCCTGTGATATTGCTCCTAATATCCAGGGGGTAGAGTATGACAGTACCTCCAATAAAACAGTGGGTGTACATCCACCCGGGAATATTACTCGTCATATTCAGTGAAGGAGAAAATGATATTACTCCCAATATCGCAGAGTGTACAACCCTTCTGTCATATTGTTTCTAATATCAGGAGGGGTAGAGGATGATATTACTTTCAACATTGCAGGCTGTGTACACCCAACCTGTGATATTGTTCCTAATATCCACGAAGTGAGAGAATGATATTACTCACCATATAGTAGGAGGTGTACACCCACGCTGGAATATTGTTCCTAATATCAAGGGGGGTTGGGGAGAGGTTGATATTACTCTCAATATCGCAGGGGGTGTACATCTCCCCTGCGATACTGTTGTTAACCTTCAAAGGTAAAGAGGAGGACATAACTCCAGATATCAAAGAAAGTGTAAACCCTAATATAATATAATACTTGCTAGAAATAGTTAGAATTGATGCCCCCTGTGTTTTGAGTCCTGTTTGGAGTACATTCAGTGTCATTGAATTTCAGGCCTGGAACAGACCTCACTAACTAAGTGCATAACTAACTGAATGTTTAACTTAGTAGTTACTGAATGTTTAACTTAGTAGTATACTTTTGTTTAACTGAATATTTAACTTAGTAGTATACTTTTGTAAAAGTGTACTTAGTAGTATACTTAGTGGTATATTTACTTAGTAGTATATTTTTGTAACAGTATACTTTTGTAAAAGTAGTATACTTTCGTTTACTTTTACACTAAGTTAAACTGAATGTTTAACTTTTGTAACAGGTAGCTGAGTCTCAGTCAATCACAGCAGCTAAGCTATCATCAATTGCAGATAGCCAATTGATCAGATCATGTTCAAATGAGGCAAACACTGAGCTGTAACTGATCGAGCTGTAACTGATCAATCTGCTCCTATATCTCACTTCTGTTTTCTGTCCATAAATGCTGCCTGCCCACACTGTGCAGCAGAGCTCTGAACCTCTTCTAATTTTGAGGGTTGCCTGACTTGCAAATTATTCTTTGCTTAATTAAACACTATTACATTTAATTTGTTTAAAGTTTTTCTTTTAACACTGAGAACTCTAGGATCATTTTAGCAGAAAAAAATATATAGTATTTTATTTCTTAATGCAAGCATTAAAGGGTGACATTAAGCTAAATGTAAGCGATATCTGGCATGATACTGAAAACTATAGATCACTGGAGGTTGGGAGAAGCACCAAGAGATAGATGACAGATTTAGCAAACAAAAGGATCTTGGCAAACTAGAATAATTGATTAAATCTATCAAGTTGAGATTTAATAAAGATAAATATAAGAAATTTTCTTTACATGGAGAAACAAATTCCACAAACAGAGGTTGGAAGATATATGGTCTGGCAACCACACAGGAAAAAAGTTTCAGGATTTTAGATCATTTGAAAGTCAATATGATATGGCTACATAAGAATAATTAGTCTTGAATTCCATTTATCAAATATGATAGTGTCTAGCAAAAGGTAAGTGTTCAGCTCCAGTGAAACCACAACACAATTTGATCATTGTATCCATTTCTGAGGAACACCTTAGAAGGACCTGTTTTAGTTAGCACTGCTATAGAGAACTACCTGAAACGGGGTAATTTATGAAGAAAAGAGGTTTCAGTGGCTCACAGTTCCACAGGCTGTACAGGAAGCATGGCTAACAGGCCTCAGAAAACTTACAATCCTGGTGGAGGTGCAGGGGAAGCAAGCATGTCTTAGCATGGTGGAGCAGGAGACAGAGAGTGAAGGGGGAAGTGCTACATGCTTTTAAATAACCAGATCTTGTGAGAACTCACTCACTATCATGAGAATAGCTAGAGAGAAATTCGCCCCATGATCCAATCACCTCCCACCAGGTCCCTCCGCCAACACTGGGAATTACAATTCAACATGGGATTTGTGTGAAGAGAAAGAGACAAACCATGTCATTCTGCCTCTGGGCCCTCCTAAATCTCATGTCCTCACATTTCAAAACGCAATAATGCCTTCCAAACAGTCCCCCAAAGTCTTAACTCATTCCAGCATTAAAAGTACAAATCCAAAGTCTTTGGATTTTACCAGCCTGTAAAATCAAAAACAAATTAGTTAAATCCAAGATGCAATGGGGGTAAATGCTCCCATTCCGAATGGGAGAAATTGGCCAACACAAAGGGACTACAGGTACCTCATAAGTCCAAAACTCAGCAGGGCAGCCATTAAATCTTAAAGTTCCAAATAATCTCCTTAGGTTCCATGTCTCACATCCAGGGCATGCTGATACCATGGGATAGGTGCCAAGGAGTTGGGCAGCTCCACCTGCCCCTGTGGCTCTGCAGGGTACAACCCCCACAGATGCTTTCATGGACCAGCTTTGAGTGCCTTCAGTCTTTCCAGACACATAGTGCAAGCTGTTGAGGAATCTACCATTCTGGAGAACAGTGGCCCTCTTCTCACAGCTCCACTAGGCGGTGCCCCAGTAAGGATTCTCTGTGGGGGCCCTAACCCCACATTTTCCCTCCACACTGCCCTAATAAAGGTTCTCCATGGGGGCTCCACCCCTGCAGCAGACCTGCCTGGACATCCAGGCATTTCCATACATCATCTGAAATCTAGGTAGAGGCTCCCAAACCACAGCTCTTGCCTTCTGCACACCTGCAGGCCAAACACCACATGGAAGCCACCAAGGGTTGGAGGCTTGGGGCTTGCACCATCTGAAGCCATGGCCCGAGCTCTACATTGGTCCCTTTTAACCACAGCTGGAGCTGAAGTGGTGGGACTCAGGGTGCCATGTTCCAAGGCTGCACAGGTAGGGCCCTGTGCCTGGTCCATGAAACCATTTTTCTTTCCTGGACCTCCAGGCCTGTGATGGTAGGGGCTGCCACTAGAGTCTCTGAAATGCCTTGGAGGCATTTTCCCCATTGTGTTGGCTATTAGCATTTGGGTCTCCTTATGCATGTTTCTGTAGCTTTGAATTCCTCCCAAGAAAATGGGTTGTTCTTTTCTACCACATGGTTGGGCTGCAAATTTTCTAAACTTTTATGCTCTGCTTCCCTTTTAAATATAAGTTCTAATTTCAGGTCATTTTTTTGTTTATGCAAATGAGAATAGGCTTTTAGAAGCAGCCATGCCACAGCTTGAATGCTTTGCTGCTTAGAAATTTGTTCTGCCAGATACCCTAAATCATCTCTCTCAAGTTCAAAGTTCCACAGATCCCTAGGGCAGAGCTGCTAGTCCCTTTTCTAAAGTATAGCAAGAGTGACCTTTACTCTAGTTCCCAACGAATTCCTCATCTCCATCTGAGATAACCTCAGCTTGGACTTCACTGTCAATATCACAATCAGCATGTTGGTCACAACCATTCAGCAAGTCTCTAGGAAGTTCCAGACTTTGCTGTATCTTCCTGTCTTCTTCTGAGTCCTCCAAACTGTTCCAACCTCTGCCTATTATCCAGTTCCAAAGTAGTTTCCACATTTTCAGATATGTTTATAGCAATACTCCACTTCTGGTGCCAATTTTCTAAATGAGTCCTTTCTCCACTGCTATAAAGAACTACCTGAGACTGGATAATTTACAAAGGAAAGAGGTTTAACTGATTCACAGTTCCACAGGCTATACAGGAAGCATGGCTGGGAGGCCTCAGAAAACTTACGTCCTGGTGGAGGGAGAAGGGGAAGCCAGTACATCTTACCACGTGGAGCAGGAGTGAGATATCAAAGGGGGAAGTGTGCTACACACTTTTAAACAACCAGATCTCGTGAGAACTCATTCGCTATCACACAAATAGCAAGCGGGAAATCTGCCCCATGATTTAATCACCTCCCACCAGGTCCCTACCCCAACACTGGGAATTAGAATTCCACATGAGATTTGGGAGGGGACACAGAGCCAAACCATATCAGTTAGGGTAAGTCTCAGCTGCTGATACCATGAGAGCCATTGACACAATGGCTTAAGGAACACAGAAGTTGCTTTCTCTTTTGTGTAACAGTCCCAGGTGATGTCCTAGGCTGACAGGCAGCTCAGTTTCATGAAGTCCTTCAGGGAACCAGGTTCTTTCCATGACCATTGCCTCATCATTCAACAGAGCATTGTCATCTACCATAGGGTTGAAACAGGGGCACCACTGAGACCAGGTTACTACTGACAGAATGAAGGAAGGGCATGTAGAATATATATCTACTGCTTTAGATGCTGGCCAGGAATTGGCAATCATAATTTCTGTTCACATTCCACCGTAACCTACAATGTACTCATGTCTAACTGCATGGGAGGCTGGGAAAGGTATTCCAGCTATCTTTGCTAAAGATGAGTCTACCCAACTATAATAACAACAACAAAAAAAAGGAAGAATGGATGATTTGGGTGGCTAGAGCACAGTCTTTGGCATAACCTCTTGGAGAAACAGCAATCAGAATAATGTAAGAAAGGTGTATATCATGTAAGGAAGAAATCACATCAGAAGAAAATAAGTATCGTGCTTGCCATGGAAGTGATTAGACTAGTTCTGTGTGGCTCTAGGGGATTGAATTAAGACAAATAGGTAAAGGGCTTTCTACAATATTATTATAGCAGAATATACAAGGACCTCCTTCTAGAGTGGAAATTCCCCTTGCTAGAGGATTTTTAGCAGAAACTGGAAGACCTTTGTACTTCCTTTAGGGATTTTAGCATTTCTTCAAGCATTCTGAATGGCCAAGTTAGATCAGTAATGCTGTCTTTCAGCACAGAGATTCTGTGATTCTGTCTACACTTGTGATTATAGGTCATAGGGTAAGAAAAGGAAATCCCAAAATGTCTTAGGTGCCTGCTGTGTACAAGTCCTCACAACAATCTTGTGAGGTAGGCACTATTCAAATATTGCTGATTCTCTGAAGAGTCCATGGTCA
Source organism: Piliocolobus tephrosceles (assembly GCF_002776525.5). Taxonomy (NCBI): domain Eukaryota; kingdom Metazoa; phylum Chordata; class Mammalia; order Primates; family Cercopithecidae; genus Piliocolobus; species Piliocolobus tephrosceles. Next base: position 68,276,120 of record NC_045455.1, on the reverse strand, counting down.
TCGTCTAAGACTTCAGAGCTATTAAGTGGCATTGCTGGTATAATCACCATCAGTCTGATTGATAAATCCACAATGTTTCTACCATGTTGTTGCCTCCCAGAAAGGTCAAGAATAAATTAAACATTCCCTCCTGTTTTATCATTCCTCTTCATGCTCCCCATGTCCTTTATCTTATCAGGGTTGACTGCCTGGATGGGACTGGCTGTTCTGCAGAATTTAGCACAACAACAAGATAGGATCACTTTAGCATCCAGTCCCTTTTCTAGTTCTTTCTACTGGAGCAAATGACTGATTTGTCACCCACGCTTTTCTTGGTCCAGAGGCAGAGTTGCCTATTCATTGGGAAGCTTCTGCCTCTCATTCCTTCCCTAAGAAGAATGCAGGGATTCTCCTGTAACCCCAGCCCACATAATAAGGCAGGAATCATTTTCTGCTGTTACCTGACAGTCTGCTGCCTAAACCTCTTCCATCCTAGTTCTGAGCATTGTGGGGGGAAAAAAGGTTTAATTTGAAATTAATTCTTAAGCCCTTTTGCATTGAAATGTGGATGTCAAAAGTGAATTAATCATCACCAAAGCTTCCATCATAGAAAATTTGCCCAGATTCCCTCCATAGAGAGGATGACTCACATGAGCACCTGTTTTGTCTCCTTAGTAACTGGTCTCTTAGATTTCCCTCTTGTATTTGCATGTAGGCGAGCATAGCAAATTGACTGGGGGAAGGGAAGAGGTTCACAGCATACAGAATGTGCTCTGGGCAGAATGTCACCTGTAACGTTGTTTTCCAACCATCTTGTGCTTTATGTACTCACTTTGTCTCTGTTATAACCCCAACATTGATTCGGTCGCAAACTCAGAGTGCAGAAATAAGTCTGGAAAATTACTAATGGCCTCAGGGAAGGTTTGGTGACACACAATAGAAATGAATACTGGTGATATTCTGTATTCATCTGTATATCAAAAATGTGTCTTTCTTGGCTTAAACCTTTGCTGCAATAGGAGGCAGGCACACAACTCTATCGAGAGAGGTGAAAAGGGTAGAAGAAGAGAGGTTCAATTAAACCACTTATCTGGCTTTAGCACAGGAAGTAGTAATATTTCAAAAGTTGGTTTTATGTGGTTCTATGTGGTTTTATCTCTGTTTTTCACAAGAGAGATAAAATGCCCTCTGTTATTGGCATTGTGGTAAAATTTTTAAAAGATATTTGGATCAAGAGCTGGAGACCCATGTCTCCAGTATGTTCTCAGCAATAAATGAGCCAGTACCTGTGAATAAATCACTTAGATTCTTTGTGTTTCCTCCTGGAAACTGAGGGATCCAACTACATGACAACATTATCCCTTCCAATTATGAAATTGGAACTCTGTTTTCTGAGTAGCTTAAGGTAGCTTAACGCTTAAACTTAATGGGTCAGAGATCATTCAAAATGAAAAGTTACTATTCTTCTCTTTGTTTTACAAATGATGTCCAGAGAGATGAACTTACTTGCCCAAGATCACATAAAATTCAAGTATTTTCACATGTTTATTTATTTGGTTTCTGTTTTTATTATAATGCAATGTGCTATTGTTGCAGTCAAATAGCTCTACCAGACTTCTTATGAAAAATAGTGGTTCCTAATCGCTCTTATGTCCCAAAGGCAGCTACTTTAAAGCAGATTTTAGCTGATGCCTTTGGTTATGTACCTCAGTATCTCTAAACATTATATTGTTTCAACTTTAGGAATTAACTCAACCACAAAACATATAGTTTTTATCCCCCCTCTTCTCCCTGTGTAGCTGTATCATAATTTTGTTTAGTTCAGTTACTGGTATTTGTTTGATGACATAAATATTATTCACAGTTGAGCTACACAGAATATTATGATTAATTTCCCTTTCTGTTTTCTTTTCCCTGGAGTTAATAATGATCACGTTTTTATTTTGCTTACTTTTCTATGAATAATTACAAATTCAACCCAAACTCCCTATAGTTGTGTCTTATAAAGGCTTACCTCATTTTATTGTTTTTCATTTTTGTTGTGCTTCACAGATTTTGTGCTTTCTGCAAATTGAAAGTTTGTGGCAACCTGCATTGAACAAGTCTATTGGTGCCATTTTTCCAACAGCACGTCCTCATTTTGTGTCTCTGTGGCACGTTTTGGTAATTCTCACAATATTTCAAAGTTTTTCATTATTATTGTATCTGTTACGGTGATCTGTGATCAGTGGTCTTAGGTGTTACTATTGTAATTGTTTTGGAGACCCACAAACCATGCCCACAAATAGCAGTGAGTTTAATCAATAAATGTTGCATGTGTACTGACTGCTCCACTCACTGGCCATTCCCCTATCTCTCTCCCTCTCCTCCATGGGCTTTCCTACCCTTTTTTTTTTTTTTAGATAGAGTCTTGCTCTGTCGTCCAGGTTAGAGTGGAGTGGTGTGATCTCAGCACACTGCAACCTCCATCTCCCAGGTTCAAGAGATTCTCCTGCCTCAGCCTCCTGAGTAGCTGGGATTTCAGGCACCCACGACTACACTCAGCTAATTTTTTTGTATTTTTAGTAGAGATGGGTTTTCACCATGTTGGTCAGGCTGGTTTTGAACTCCTAACCTCAAGTGGTCTGCCCACCTTGGCCTCCCAAAGTGCTAGGATTACAGGCATGAGCCACCGAGCCCCGCCAGGCCTCCCTATCTTAAGAGACAAGACAATATTGAAATTAGGCCAGTTAATAATCCTACAATGACCTCTAAGTGTTCAAGTGAAGGAAGAGTTGCATGCCTTTTACTTTAAGTCAAGAGCTAGAAATGATTAAGCTTAGTGAGGAAGTCATGTTGAAAGCTGACATAGGCCAAAAGCTAGGCCTCCTGCGCCAGTCAGCCAAGTTACGAATGCAAAGGAAAAATTTTTGAAGGAAATTAAAAGTGCCACTCCAGTGACCACATAAATAATAAGAAAGCAAATCAGCCTTATTGCTGATATAAAGAAAGTTTGAGTGGTTTGGATAGAAGATCAAAGCAGCCACAACATTCCCTTAAGCCAAAGTCTAATCCAGCATAAAGTCTAACTCTTTTCAATTCTGTGGAGGCTGAGACAGGTGAGAAAGCTGCTGAAGAAAAGTTTGAAGCTTGAAGAGGTTGATTCATGAGGTTTAAGGAAAGAAGCTGTCTCTATAACATGAACGTGAAAGGAAAAGCAACAGGTGCTGACTGAGAAGCTGCTGCAAGTTTTTCCAGAAGATCTAGCTGAGATAATTAATCAAGGTGGCTACACTAAATAATGGATTTTCAATGTAGTTGAAATAGTGTTCTATTAGGAGGAGGTGCAATATAGGATTTTCATAGCTAGAGAGGAGAAGTCAATGCCTAGCTTCAAAGCTTGAAAGGACAGGCTAACTCTCTCATTGGGGACTAATGCAGCTGGTGATTTTAAGTTGAAGACAAAGCTCATTTACTATTCTGAAAATCCTAGGGCCCTTAAGAATTAAGCTAACTTGGCCAGACACAGTGGCTCATGCCTGTAATCCCAGCACTTTGGGAGGCCGAGGCGGGCAGATCATGAAGTCACCTGGCTAACACAGTGAAACACCATCTCTACTAAAAATACAAAAAATTGGCCGGGCATGGTGGTGGGTGCCTGAAGTCCCAGCTACTCAGGAGGCTGGGGCAGGAGAATGGTGTGAACCCGGGAGGCGGAGTTTGCAATGAGCCGAGATCATACCACTGTACTCCAGTCTGGATGATAGAGCCAGACTCTGTCTCAAAAAAAAAAAAAGAATTATGCTAAATTGACTCTGCCCATGCTTTATAAATAGAACAAGAAAGCCTGAATGACAGCACATCTGCTTACAGGCTGAGAGAGGCAAGCAAGCTCACTGTTTCAAGCCCACTATTGAGACCTACTCTTCAGAAAAAAAGATTCCTTTTACAATGCACCTGATTACCAAAGAGCTCTGATGGAGATGTACAAAAAGGTTAATGTTTTTTTCATGCCTGTTAACACAGTATTTATTCTACAGCCCATGGATCAAGGAGTAATTTTGACATTCAAGTCTTATTATCGGACGAATACATTTCATAAGGTTGTGGCTGCCATAAACAGTGATTCCTCTGTTGGGTCTGAGCAAAGTAAACTGAAAACCTTCTGGAAAGGATTCACCATTCTAAATGCCATTAAGAACACTTTTGATTCATAAGAGGAGGTCAAAATATCAACATTAACAGAAGTCCAGAAAAAGTTCATTCCAGCTCTTACGGATGATTCTGAGTAGTTCAAGACTTCAGTGGAGGAAGTAACTGCAGATGTGATAGAAATAACAAGAGAATTAGAATTAGAAGTGGAGCCTGAAGATTTGACTGAATTGCTGCAATCTCAGGATAAAGCTTGAACAGATGAGAAGTTGCTTTTTATGGATGAGCAAAGAAAAGTGGTTTTTTGGCTGGGCACAGTGTCTCACGCCTGCAATCCCAGCACTTTGGGAGGCCAAGGTGAGTGGATCATGAGGTCAGGAGATCGAGACTATCCTGGCTAACACAGTGAAACACCATCTCTACTAAAAATACAAAAAATTAGCCGGGCGTGGTGGCAGGCACCTGTAGTCCCAGCTACTCTGGAGGCTGAGGCAGGAGAACGACGTGAACGAACCCAGGAGGCGGAGCTTGCAGTGAGCCGAGACTGTACCACTGCACTCCAGCCTGGGCGACAGAGAGAGACTCCATCTCAAATAAAAAGAAAGTGGATTCTTGAGATGGCATCTACTTCTGGTGGAGATACTGTGAATATTGTTGAAATTATAACAAAGAATTTAGAATATTACATAAATTTAGCTGATGAAGCAGTGGCAAGGTTTGAGAATATTTGACTCCAATTTTGAAAAAAGTTCTACTGTGGGTAAAATGCTTTCAAACAGCATTGCATGCTAGAGAGATAACTTTCATGAAAGGAAGAGTCAATTGATGCAGCAACATAATTACTGTCGTACTTTAAGAAATTGCCATAGTCACCCCAACCTTCAGCAACCACCACCTGGATCTGTCAGTATCCATCAACACCAAGGCAAGGCCCTCCATCAGCAAAATTGTGACTCACTGAAGGCTCAGGTTGTTGTTAGCATTTTTTTAGGAATAAAATATTTTTAATTAGACATAATGCTATTGCACACTTAAAAGGCTATAATATGGTGTAAGCGTATGTACTGGGAAACCAAAAAACTTATGTGACTCATGTTATTGCAATATTTGCTTTATTGCAGTGGTCTGGAACCAAACCCACAATATCTTCGAGGTACGCCTGTGTGTTTAAACACATATAGATGTGGTACAAGCTTTATCTTCTTGAAGGTGTATCTCCCAGGACCTTCTGATCTGTAACAGGCTAGACCAGTGTTCTCAAAGTCTGTTCGACAGTGGTCAACATGAACTCTCTGTTGATTATTTTCCTGGGAGTACCTTTCACCTTCCTCTTATGATAAGTGTTCAGTTTGTTGGATCCTACACCTTCTTCTTTCTTGGTTTAACCCTTAATTTTGGCAAAACACTTCCTCCAGTAAGTTCTTAAGAAAGCGTACATGGGGGATAAATTTTCTGAGGTCTTGCATGTCTGAAATGTTTTTATTCTATCCTCACAGAAGGTTGATAGTTTTTCTGGCTATGGAATTCTAGATAGAAAATTATTTTTTGCCTGCAGAATTGTGAAAGCACTTGTGCTTGTTAATATGATCCAGTGGTGCTGTTGAGATGGCTACTACTCTTTAATTATTTGTGAAGAAATGCTCTCTGACTTGATGCAGAGGTTCACAATGTCTCTTAGAGATCACGAGAATATTTTGCATGTGTCACCTTGACTCATTTGCAACTTTTCCTGTAACTGCCATTGACTGCTTCTTTGTTATAGGGCTCTTGGTTTCTCTTTTCCTTCAGATTCATTTACAATAAAATCATGAGTGCCACATAGACTTAGTACTTTCACAGTGATATGAATTTGAATGAAATAACAAGCATGCCCTGAGGCATTTGCTTGATAAATAATATTTTCTTGATAAACAGTATTTGGACTCTCACAAAAATATGACAGAATTTTTTTCCCTAATTCCCACTGATTTCCTTCACAAGAACTTTAATAGAAAGTGACAAATAGCCAATGATAACAATTTTCCAATAAGAGTTTTAATTGAGGATATATTCATAGCACTAAATTACTATCTGTTGGTTAGAGCCTTTTACATTGTTTTAATATATGTAAATACCACATACCCACAAATGATGCTAGTTGACAGAATTGAAGAAAAAGGCAAATATATATGTTTTCCTTTTTCCCAAAATTCCTTGGAAAGACGAAAAAAAAACTTTTAAGAGGACAAAAGAGGAATAAATTATAATGTCACTGGAGCACAGAATAAGGCTACCAACAGTGGCCCAGAGTATAAAGGAATTCTTGGAGGTGAGAAATCAGGTGAAAACTGCAACTACAATACAACCTGAAAACCCTTAAGAGATCATTATACTTAACTTTATGCTAATAAACTTGAAATTAATAAAATTCACGTAAGAAGAAATAGAAAGCGAGTGAATCCTCAGTAAGAAATTGAATAAGTAATCCAATAACTTCCCCATCTACTACCCCCTTTTATTTCTGGCTTCTTTGCTTAACATTATGTTTGTAAGATTTATCTATATTGCCTGTAGCAGTAAGTTGTTATTTTTATTGCTGCATAGTATCCACTTTATGAATGAAAGTTCTTTGTCTGTTGTACTACTGAGGATGTTGGGCTGTTCCCAGTGTGGGATTATTGTAAATATTCCTAAAATGAACATTTTTGTACCAATATCCAACATTTTAAAGGACATATGTATGCATTCCTGCATATACCCGGTAGTAAAACCACTAATTCCAGTAGTGAAATTCGAGTATATACATATATTCAATTTTAGTAGATACTGCTCAACAATTTTCTAAAGGACTATATACAAATTTATATTTTTACCAGCAGTGTGTGTGATTCCAGTTTCTCCACATCCTTATCAACACTTGGTATTGTCAATTTTTAAAATCTTAGGCATTCTGGTGAGTATGTAATGTGATCTCTTTTTATTTATTTATTTATTTTTTATTTTTTTGAGATGGAGTCTCAGTCTGTTGCCAGGGTGGAGTGTGGTCATGCAATCTTGGATCACTGCAACCTTCACCTCCTGGATTCAAGTGATTCTCCTGCCTCAGCCTCCCGAGTAGCATGCCACCATGCCCAGCTAATTTTTGTTTATTTTATTTTATTTTTTTGAGATGAAGTTTCACTCTTGTCCTCCAGGCTGGAGTGTGGTGGCACAATCTAGGCTCACTGCAACCTCCACCTCCCAGGTTCAAGTGATTCTCCTGCCTCGGCCTCCCAAGTAGCTGGAATTACAGGCATCTGCCACCACACCTGGCTAATTTTTGTATTTTTAGTAGGGAGAGGGTTTCACCATGTTGGCCAGGCTGGTCTTGAACTCCTGACCTCAGGTGATCCACCCACCTTGGCCTCCCAAAGTTCTGGGATTACAGGCATGAGTCACCACGCCTGGCCTAAAGTTTGTATTTTTAGTAGAGATGGAGTTGCACCATGTTGGCTAGGATGGTCTCGATCTCTTGACCTCCTGATCTGCCTGCCTTGGCCTCCCAAAGTGCTGGGATTAGAGGTGTGAGCCACTGTGCCCAGCCGTAGTGTGATCGTGACTCTAATTTGTGTTTATCTGAGACTAATTTTATTAAGCACATTTTCATGTATCTTTTAGCCATTTGTAGATCCTCTCTTGTGAAATACCTGCTCAAAATTTTTTGTCCATTTTCTGGGGAAAAAGACAAGTAATATGCCAAGCAATATCCATCTTTTCTTACTGATTTATAGAAGTTATTATATATATACATATATGTATGTGTGTATACATGTGTATGTATATGTGTGTGTGTATGTGTGTGTATATATATATATACACACACACATATCTCCTGGATATCTTAAATATATGTATTAGAAATATCCCTCTCTGAGGCTTGCTTTTTTACTCTCATCTTTTTTGGTGAAGAAAAGTTCTTAATTTTAATAAAGTCCTACTTAATTTTCCTTTATGCCTAACATTTTTGGTGTCCCGTAGTAGGTGTCTTTGCATATTCCAACTGTACATTCAGATACTGTCTTCACATATATGTCCACAATCAATTTGGAGTTAGTCTTAATGAAAGGTGCAATGTAGAAATCAACATTTATCTTTTCCATGTGGCTAGCCAATTGACTCAGCATCATTTATCGAAAAGACTAAACTTTCCCCACTGCTCTGCAGTAACAATCTTTGTCATAAATCAAATGACAGGCCGGGCACAGTGACTCATGCCTGTAGTCTCAGCACTTTGGGAGGCCGAGGTGGGCGGATCACCTGAGGTCATGAGTTTGAGACTAGCTTGGCCAACATGGCAAACCCTGTCTCTACTAAAAACACAAAAATTAGCCGGACATAGGGCACACATCTGTAGTCTGAGCTAATTGGGAGCCTGAGGCAGAAGAATCGCTAGAACTGCAGGACGGAGGTGGCAGTGAGCCAGAATCACACCGCTGCACTACAGCCTGGGTGACAGAATGAGACTCCATCTCTAAATAAATAAAATGACATAATAAGCGTTAGTTTATTTCCAAACTCTGGGATTTTTTTTTTTCTTTTTTTTTTTTTTTTTGCCATTGATCTATTTGTTTCTCTTTGCACCTTTACTGTTATTTACTGCAGCATTGTATAAATCTTGATATCTGTCGGTGTAAGTTTCCAACTTTGTTCTTCAAGATTTTCTTGAGTACTCTTGACCCTTAGTTGTTCCACATAAAATTTAGAAGCAACCTGTCATTTTACATACACACACTGTATGGTTTTGATTGGAATTGCATTAAATTGATGAATCAATTTAGGAGAGTTGATAACTTTTCTTTTTTTTTTTTTTTTGAGACAGAGTCTCATTGTTGTCAGCCTGGGCTGGAGTGCAATGGCTGATCTTGGCTCACTACAACCTCTGCCTTCCTGGTTCCAGCAATTCTCCGGCCTCAGCCTCCCGAGTAGCTGAGATTACAGGCGCCCACCACCATGTCCAGATAATTTTTGTATTTTTTAGTAGAGACAGGGGTTCGCCATGTTAGCCAGGCTGGTCTCGAACTCCTGACCTCAGGTGATCCACCCACCTTGGCCTCCCAATGTGCTGGGATTACAGGCATGAGCCCCCGCAACTGGCGACAACTTTTCAATATTGAGTATCCCAATCCATGAATATGATATATTACTCTGTTATTTAGTTTTTTTTTTTTTTAATTTCTTTCTACAATGTTTTGTGGTTTTTCAGTGTAGAGGCCTTACACATATTTTATGTGTAAGATGAATATTTAATGTTTTATGTTTATATAAATGGTATTATAAAATTCTATTTCTAGTTATTTGTTTCTATTATATAGATGTGACCAGAGACCTTGTAGAATTACCATTTTAATTACAATAATTTCTCTTTAAGGCTTTTCCATGTTCTCAACCATATCATCTGAAAATTATAATGACTTTGGTTTTTTTTACAATCTTTATCATATTTCTTTTATTTTCTGTCTTATTTTATTGACTAGCATGTCTAGGACAATGCTGATTAGTCCTGGTGATAGCAGACATTGCTGTCTCGTTGCTCATCTCAGCAGAGAAACGTTTAATATTTTTAAATTAAGTATAATGTCTGCTCTAGGTTTTTGCAGAAAATTTTTTAAATTTCAGATTTAAGAAATCCTCTTCTATTTCTAGATGCTTGCAATTCTTTAAAGTGCTGAATGTTACCAAATAATTATTCTGCAACTTTTGAGAGGACTATATACTTTTTCGCTTTTATTCTGTTAAGGTAGAAAATTGCACGGATAATTTTTCTAATAATAAGCAACCTTGCATTCCTAGAAAAAAATTCATCTTGGTCATGATGTATTTTATATATAATGCTGAATTCTGTTTGTAAATACTTTGCATATTGATTCTGCATCTGTGACAATGAATGTGAATAAACTGTAATATTTCTTTCTTGTCCTAATTTTACCAGGTTTTTATAGCAAGCGATATCTCTGGAAACTTGGCCCTTAAAATCCTGGCTGCTTTGGTTGCTCTCTGATGTCTTCTGATAGCTAGATTTTTTTTAATGCTATCAAATTTTATAATTATTCTCGGGGTAGTGTTTGTGTGATACAAGCTAGTCATTCATAGCCAGAAACAAAACTTTTCCTTTTGCAAACCCAATGAGCAAATGAAACCTCAAACTAATATCTAACCTTTAGTTAATCTTCTGACCTGGTTCAGTTCCTGAAAAATTATTGGGTTACCAAAAATATAGTTTTGACTTTCAGTGCCATTTTAGTGCCCTAATCTGTTAAAACAGTTGTAGGAAAATAAATACAATTTAATTGCAATGATAATAGTTTAACCCTTTAAAGTGAAGAAAAAAAGGAATTTAGTTGGAAAATGTTAATGTGGCCAAGTCTGTGATCTTTTTCAAATATTAACTAATTACTATATTAATTAATTAGTAATATATTAAGTAATTATATAATTACAGTAAGGAACACTGTAGTATTCTCCATGAGGGGACTCAAAAATTTCACTGGATGAAAAGAAGGAAGATTCGACTATTCATATCTGACAGTTCTCAGTAAGATTACGTGGCAGAAGGATGGTCAAATTATACCCATTAATTTTAAGTGGTTGCTAAATACATTTCTAGCATTTGGCTAAGAAATAGGACATGCATCCTATAGTAATGCAATATGTCGTAAGGTCAACCTGAAATTGGTATAAACAGTAAAAACTAGGAGAGAGGTTGAAGTGAGAGCAGAGAAGTTGAGATAACACTGCCGTTTGTTAAACTTCCATGTGCTAAGTGCTTTGCTTGTGGCTTTGCTAGCGTTTATCTCACTTAATCCCTGCAAACACAATAAGATATTTTTATCTCCAATTTTACAAGAGGAATTGAGGCTCAGTAAAAAATAATGACTTCCCAAACATCATACAGCTAGTAAGTGGGATTCAAACTTAGCTCTGTTTGACTCTAGAACCCACGTTCTTTCTAGTAAGCCAGGCTGAGATTAAACAGAAGAGAAACCCAGTATTCTTATCAGTGAAGACTAGATGCTCTATTAGGAAACCCTGCAAAAGAAGTGCTGAAGAAGCAAGAGTTTAGTTACACGTTTATGATTTGTTGGGTAAGGATTTTATTTTGGGTGTGTGTTTCCTTTGTCTCTGGAATTCCTGGTATATTCTCAAATAAAAACATTTCCTGTTTACTACTAACTGGGCTAACATCCAATAACCAAGCAATATAAACAAATTCCAACATTTTTCTATCTCATGTAGGGTTAGAGCCTGTATGTGTCTGGTTGACTTGCTCAGTGGTTTACAAACTAGCACAGTTAAGTCTAAGTCATGGGTTAGATCTTCATTTCCTAAATGTGTTTTCCAGAACATACTAGTTCTACATATTAATAGATATTATTCAGGAAAAAAAGTAAGTATCTGGGGTTGATTCACAGTAAATTATGTTTAATAAACAGTGGATTAAACCAAGTGAAAGAAATGTCTACTTTTAAACTTTTCTAACCTTAAAATATTTAGTATGTAGTGTGAATCTTCAAGAAGAGATAATAAGTATTTTCCAAACTTACTTGGCTTCAGAACACTGAGGATTATCTCCTAGAATGAGTGTTACTTAGGCCATGTTTTGGGAAAGGATGAATTAGATGCTTTATAGGCCAATTTGTTTTACAGCAAAATGCTACATCATTGGTCATAAGGGGAAAGGTATAAAAATGTAATCAAAGCAGCCCCATGGACAGGCGCTCCTAGTGATGCAATGTAGACCCCATCACAAAAAAATTGGCACAGAGTGTGAGTGACTTCCTGAAGAGATATTGTAGAGGAGATTCCTACATGGGAAAGAAGTTGGACAAGATGACCTTTAACTTTTTTCACATGCTAAGATTCTTCGTTTCTATGAAAACCATAATCCCTTTTAGAAAAGCAAATAAACAAAAAGTGGTGTGAAACTTCTATTTATAATAAGAAATGTCTATTTAGTCTTTGTCCTGTTGCCTGACACACAGCTCTTAGAACCCTTAGAATCTCCAAACTAATGTGTCTTCTTGTAGGCTAATGAGAGATGACTGGTGGCTGGGGGCTCCTGGATAGCGTCAGGAGGTGGGGGCTGGTTCCCGGGGAAACCAACCATGTGATTAGAATGTTGGAAATCTAAGTCCCATCCCCAGATCTCTTGGGAGACGAGAGGAGCTAAGGGTTGAGTCAATCACCAATGGCCATTGATTTAATCAATCACACCTATAAAACAAAGCCTCCACACAAACCCAAAGGGATGGGGGTTGAGAGAGCTTCCAGGTTGCTAAACATGCAGAGGTGCTAGTAGGGTGACACACCTGGGAAGGGCATGGAAGCTCCGCAACTCCTTCCCCCATACCTTGCCTTATGCACCTCTTCCATCTGGCTATTAATCTGTACCCTTTACAATAATGTCAGTAAATGTGTTTCCCTGAGTTCTGTGAGTCATTCTAGCAAACGATTAACCCAAAGACAGGGTAGTGGGAATCTCCAATTTATAGCTACTTAGTCCGAAGCACAGGTGACAACCAGTGGCTTTCAATTGGCATCTGAAATGGGCCAGGTGACCGGGGTTTGGGGGTGGGGGGCAGTTTCACCGGACTGAGCCCTTAACCTATGGAGTCTGCACTACCTCCATTTAATATCAGAATTGAGTTAAATTGTAGGACACTCTGTCAGTGTCCACTGGAGAATTACTTGGTGTCTGGGGAAACAACCCCATACATCTGTTGTGTTGAGACTGTAGTAGAAGAAAAGAGCCAGTTTATTTAGTTGTTTTTGCCGTATTTCATACAAGTGGCATCTTGTAACTATGTGTATTAATTAGGTAAAGTTTCAGCAGTTATAACAAAGAGACACACAATGCAATGGTTTAAATAAAATGGAAGTTTATTTCTTATGTAAAACTCTCCAGGGGAGCATTTCAGGTCAGCAGGTTGGCTCCACTTCCTTCCATGTGATCCATCAGGGTCCCAGGTTCCCTCCACCTCCTTGGTCTGCTCCCCAGGGCATTGTCCTTCTACGCAGCTCAGCCGGCTTTTCACTTCACAGTAAAAGGGAATCCCAGGCAAGCATTTTTTTTTCTTTTAATTAAGTAAGGCTGAAGTTACTTACTTCAATTTGCTCACATTTCATTGGGGACAATTTAATCACACAGCCAAACCTAGGTACAGAGTCGGTTGGGAAGTCCATTCTTAAGCCAGGCAGTTATGTGCACAAGAAAAGGGGGAGAAGGGATTTTGGAAGAACAACTAAGACTCTGCCACACTGTTGTTGGGACAAACACTAGTTGGTAATCATTACTTGGGCATTACTAACATTTACTAAGGAACCGCTAGTTCAGACTGACCAAATCCTTTCTAGAAAAATGTTGACTTCCTGTCAGTGTGATACTCAAGTACTCCAACTTATGAAGCATGGAAGTTCTCAGAAGAGCTCTGGTTATCTGTCAGGGCTGGAGGATCAGTGCAGGAAATCAGGGGAGGGGCAGGGATCAGTAAACAATTCAAAGTCAGTATCCTCTGCAGCTCACTTATTGTCTTTCATGATCCTTCACTAATTTTTTTTTTTAAAGCGGTTAAATAGGGAAAGAAAACTGGCAGATCTCAATTTTATGCAACTTCAACTGCATTAGTGTGTGCTATGGGGACAAGTCCATGGGGTACAGTTAAAGAAAAAAAAAAAAAGCCTCAATAGGAAACCAATCTTTACATAGGAAATATGCAACTCAAAATCTTCTCTTTCTAATTTTCAGGTAGGAACTCAATCAAAAACAGATGATATATATACAACCTAACAGAGGGCCCTGAAAGCAGATGTGCTGGTTACCAGTCCTGCATTTCACTTCACCCTTTCCTAAGGATGCTGCCACAGGTCCTAGTTATTTGGGGTTCTGCTCCTTTCCTTAGAGTCATTCCCATGCAATGGCAACACTTCCCTTTGCAAAGTCAAGGACATTGTCAAGTCTGCAGAGTAGCTGAAGTCCATGTGGAACAACCTGGGGAGTAAAACCCCCAAAATTATTTATCTGACCACCTGCTTCAGAAATTTCACCAACTCAGATGCAGTATCTGGGGATTTCAAAGTTTCCAAAGTCTTCAAGATGTCCCCGTTAAGGTGAAAATACCTCTGGGAGAGAAAAATATTACAAGTTAATTATCCTCCAACCTGGGCATTTGGAATCATCTGGAGAGATTTTTCAAAACCACAAATGCTTAGGCCTCCCTCTCTCCACAAACCAAGTCAGAATCTCTGAAATGTGACCTGGGATTTTCTATTTTATTTTCGGCTTTCTAAATAATTCCATGCCCAGGTTTGGGAACCAGGGACTTAGGACATTCTCAGTTAGTTCAGAGATTCTTCAGCAACTCAGAGTTGTTTTGAGGGATGATGATTTGGGAGAGAGAAAAGGAGAGAGCAGGAATGGGAAGGTTCTGGAAACTTTATGGAAAGGCTCAAAAGGCAAGCATGGTTCCTTCTCAATCTTGCTTTGCCTTGACTAAAAAAATGGCCATTTGTAAAACAATATACAATGTTTCATTACCCTTGCCTTATGGAAATGTCTGATCTCATTCTCTTTCTAATCATCAGGAAATATTGTGTCACATTTTATTTGTATCCTTTTGTTTTCCCCTAATTTATAAGACCAATGGAACATGGGTATGGGGTTGGAATAATCTTCTGAATTCCTGGGAGAAATCCTCAAAGGGCCTTGGGTTCCATCCTCACTTCCTGGAGGAGAGATGGAATTTCTGGGAGAGTGACTAGTTCCTCAGGACCACGCCTGAGTGAGAAAGGCAACCTAAAGCACTCTGCAGCTTCCATCATCTCTATGATCAGACCTTCAGATCAGAGACCTTTTCCTTACATCTGACTTCATCTGTTCCTCTTCACATTCAAGTCATTTCCCCAGCTTTCTACTGTCTGGAGAGATGGAGAACAGCTGCTTGGGGACCTCCTGATCCTTGAAGCTAAGGAATTCTCCCATTAATGTTTTTTTCCAGACAAAATAACTCTGATTTCCATAACCTTTTTTATGGTCTCATTTCTTAGTCCTTTATTTTCATAACTCTCCTTTGGATGTAGTTCTTCCAATAAGAAATGAATCAATGCCAAATATAACTAAAGAATCCTTTCCTGTTTTCTCTATGTCTTCAATTAAAATGACGAATCTAGGTTTTTAAAAACAGCTTTGGTGGCCATTGCTAATGTATTTTCAATAAGTGGTCCCCATGTTCTTGGATTATTGGGGAAAATCACTCTTACAGAGAAAATAGCTTTAGGCTAGAAATCCAGAGACCTGTGTTTTAGATCCAATTTTGTCACAGTCGAACTATATAACTTCTTGTTTATGTTTTAAAACTTATTTGGGTCTGTTTGTTTCATCTGTAAAGTGACTCAGATGGACTAGTTGACCTTTAAATTCACTCCTACTCTAAAATTCTTATTTCTGCTTATTTTATTTTGATTCATGTCTGATTTCTTAGTAGCAAAACAATCTGAACTCCCACAGCACTTTATACATCTCTTATAGCTGTGTCACTTTTGTACCTATAATACAATCATTTCTATTTTATCATGCATGCCATAGCTTTCCTACTAGTTCAAAAAGTACTTAAAGGCAGGACCCAAGTAACTCTGTAACTTGCTTTAGCACAGTGCTTTGCCAATAACCATTTGTTGAATGAGTCTACGCATGAATATTTAATGTTCCTCTGTCAAGTAAAGAGTAACAATTTTTGGAGTAGGAAAAATGATGACTGACAATTTTGCCCTCTATGCCCCTGTAGCTCTGTCTGCTCCCTGTGGTGAGATGCCTTCACTATTTGCACTGTCCTCTTGTGGATAATCCATTGCATGTAGAAATGTCAATGATGGGACAGGTAATTGTATATAAACAAGGTTGTATTCCCCAGGAGAAATTAAGAGACTTCAAAAGATTTGCAGTACAAAAAGAACAAAGACTGCAGACTGCAGGTTAGAAAGAAGAAAGGCCAGACAATCAGAGAAGAGTTTGAGTTGAGAAAGAAGTATCTGAAAGCAGAAACGAACAGAGTTTTTCCTGAGCAGCCTAAAACCAAGAGATTAAACTCTGCCCTGAAGGTTGGGGATAGAAGCGCAATATTTGGGCTCAGGGAAATCAGTGAGAATAGTCTCCAAAACTGGACCCTTATCAGCTCTGGACACCTGTGATTTCCTAACTTGTAAATACTTTGAACTTCTATTGATTCGCTGCTGGAGAAAACCCATATTACTGCAAACCAGAGACCCAAAAGGCCATGGGGTGTCACCATGGTGACAATTTAACCATGAAAGTGACACAAATTACAGGGGGGTATTGAGTGAGAGATTGAAGGGCTTCTAAGCTGAAAGCCCAACCAAGAGGCCTAAACTCTGGAGAGGAGATTAATGATGAGCCAACTGGTGCTCCTACCCCCAGCCCAGAAGGCTGGCTTTTGGCACAGCTAACACGGTTGACCATTCTTATGCTCCTATTGACCTGGAAGAAATCTGGTAGGCATAATAAAAGACAGTTTGCAGCTTGTTTTCTCTTTCTAGGTCTCTGACTCAATGAAATAGAGTCTGATATGGACCAAGACAACATAGATACCACTGCACACTGTCTTCTATGAGCCAGGGATCCAGGACTGACCTCCACCAACCCAATAAAATGTTGTTTATAGAATGACAGTGTGTTCCGAGCACCAGAGTCACACTCCACATCCCATTCCCCTTGTTTTTACTCATATTGAAACGACTTGATGCCACTTCTAGATGAGTTAGAGGCCAAGGACTCTGGAAAACAGAACAATAACCACTTTGTTTTTTTTTTTTTTTTTTTTTTTTGAGACGGAGTCTCGCTCTGTCACCCAGGCTGGAGTACAGTGGCCGGATCTCAGCTCACTGCAAGCTCCGCCTCCCGGGTTTACGCCATTCTCCTGCCTCAGCCTCCAGAGTAGCTGGGACTACAGGCGCCCGCCACCTCGCCTGGCTAGTTTTTTGTATTTTTAGTAGAGACGGGGTTTCACTGTGTTAGCCAGGATGGTCTCGATCTCCTGACCTCGTGATCCGCCTGTCTTGGCCTCCCAAAGTGCTGGGATTACAGGCTTGAGCCACCATGCCCGGCAACAACCACTTTCTTATCTGAAGATGGTATGATTTGATTCTTACAGGCTGAAAGTGGCCTTCCAAGAAAGTGGTCTTTGTGATCTGCTTAGGAAAGAGTGGTCAAAAATTAACTATTCTACCACCAAGGGCAGCATTTCTGGCAGCCACCTTCCAACTTTGTCCAGGTTTATACCCAGGTAAGGAGTCAGTGGAGCTTCTTGTCATGAGTATAGTCTCTGGGGTGGCTCTGCCATGACATGAAGTTTGGTTCCAATTCTTAGCAGTTGGGTGACATTTATTTAACAATTCCTGGCCTCAGTTTTTCATTTGTAAAATGGGTTAATAATAATAATAATAGTTCTTACCTCATAAGGTTGTTGTGAGGAACAAATGTGTTTACATGTAAAATGCCTAGAACAGTACTCAATAAATGTTATTCATTGACACATGGCTTCTAATCCTGTCCGTCAGATGATGTCATCTATTCCCAAGATGTAGTTGTTAATCTTTCAAGAAATCCAAGATAGTTCAATTACTCAATGTTAAGCATTCTGTAGGCATTACTACTGTATTGTTTTTGTTTGGAGTTTTTGATTGTTGTTGTTGTTTAATGTTCAAGATGAACAATTATATCTGTTTAAAATGCTTCCAGGTAAGAATTATTGTAGCAGTGCTTAATAGTGTAAAACTTGAGAATCTCTCATCAATTTGTCTGTGAGTTAGAGGACATACAAAATAGTGGAATCTCTCATCCATTTATCTGTGAGTTAGCGGACTTACAAAACCGTTCCTGGGGATGGTCCTGTCTTCCCTTGGCTCAATTCAGAGGGACAGTGGGGTAACTTCTATGTCCATATTGTCCTTGTCTTGTTGCTAAATTTTTATAACAATATATCAATTCTACCCAAGACTCACTGATTTTTAAAAATAGATAGTTTTGTATTAAATTTGTAACACAAAAGAGCTGCACTTCAGATATTTATCAAAGAGTATAATCTCTAGCACATTGCTGCAAGTTCTAAAGATATCAAAAGTCCTGCTGAGAAAAATAATATTCATGGAAGATTTTGTGTGTGTTTCCATTCTCCAGGTCAGTGATTTCCCAAATTTTTATATTTCACAGAGCAGTTTTTAAGAAGTTTTTTTTTAATGATGGTTACTGATATAGGCTGCTAACTTATTTTACCAATAAAGGTTTAACAAAAAGAGAATCTTTTAAATTAAAGTTTTAAGGAAATTTAATATTATGAAAAATTCACTACTCACTGATTTTTTTTTTTTTCATTTTACCATGAACCCATGAAAATTTTATCTCTGACTACCAGACTGGCACTTGAGAACACAGATAATTTATAACTTATCCCTAGATGAAACCCAATCACTAGTGACTTCACACCTGGGATGCATCATTGTGAGTACCTGCAGAAGGATTTCTACCAAATCACACACTTCGATGTGACCTTCATTAAATGAAGAGTGTTACAGAAACAGCCTTTGAAGCTTGTCACTTCATTTAGTCCAAAGCTGTCACAAAGACATTATGTTTTGCATTACCTAGCCTTCTCTCTCAGAAGACCTACTGGAGTAATCCCACTCTGGTCTCAGTAGCAGAAGCATTTGGACTTGTCTAAGCAGTGGATTTGTATTTTATCTTCTTTATTATGTGAATAATTTTACCCTTCCTCTTCATGCAATCTCCTTGAAATGTTTAACTCAACTCATCTCTAATATGCACATAAAATTTCAAGAAATGTGATTTATGTATTCAGCATGCTCCTGGCTCCATCCTGTGCTTCTACCATTTTCCCTTTGCCTTATTTTATTTATTTATTTATTTTTTACCTGTTTGACCTTGTTGTACTACATACTTCTTTGTAAACTATCCTAAATCCTTTCCAGTGCCAGCAGGGATGTACTTAAGTACATAAATTAGTCAATGGAGGACCACCTGTGACCTAGATATAGCTTCACGAGGACCCCTCACTGCCCAGGGGGCCCACTCACATATCTAGGACTCATCTGCACAGTTTTCCTGGTGCTGACTGGAGAGAAAATCGGCATTATGTATCCCATTAAAATGCTAGCTGCTGATACGGCCTGAGTGTTGTCCTGCTCTGTACTTTAACAGGAGCCACCAACGCCTCACTTTATGTGAGTAAGGTGAGAATTTCAAGTGCTATAGCAAAGCCAGGAGAAAGGTACTTAGGGGAGAAGGGCTACTAAATTAGTTTGTCCACTGCAGATCCCAACCTATTAGAGAAATGTAAAATTAGCATTATAACTAACATTTTTTTTTCATGAAAAATTTCAAAGTTTTATGGAAGTGTAATCTTATGGAAAATAAGTATAACATAAACAACAGAGTGCATTGCATGGAGTGAGGGTAAGGATTTATTCATAAAACTGGTGTGTGTGTCTGCTGGGTCACAATAAAAACATATTTCTTACTATGGGTTATGAAAACTTCCTTAAATATTATCACGTAAGGGCGTGCCTATTCTATCTATACATAAAACAGGCCTTGGGCCTTGATATGGTTTGGCTCTGTGTCCCCATCCAAATCTCACCTTGAATTGTAACAATCCCCACATGTCAAGGACAGGACTGGGTAGAGATAATTGGATCGTGGGGGCAGTTTCTGCCATGCTGTTCTTGTGATAGTGAGTGAGTCTCATGAGATCTGATGGTTTTATAAGCATGTGGCATTTCCCTGCTGGCACTCATTCTCTCTCCTGCTGCCCTGTGAAGAGGTATCTTCTGCCATGATTGTAAGTTTCTTGAGGCCTCCCCAGCCATGCAAACTGTGAGTCAGTTAAACCTTTTTTCTTTATAAATTACCCAGTCTCAGGTATTTCTTCATAGCAATGTGAGAATGGACTAATATAGTAAATGGTCAGACTCAATCCTCACTCAGAAACTGTACCACACAAACAAAATTCCACACAGCAAATAATCACTTTCCCAGGAGAATGTTTTCTCATTGATATGACTTCTCATTAATAAGTTTCTGTGCACCATATTAGTCAGGGTTTTCTAGAGAAATGGAACCAATAGGATTTGTGTGGGTGTATATATATGTACACACACACATATGTATATACACACATACACACACACACCACTCCAGAGAGAGAGGGAGAGATTGTATATATACAATCTATGTGTGTTTGTATATACATGTGTGTATACACAAACACACACAAATCCATTGGTTCTGTTTCTCTAGAAACCCCTTACAAATATGGTGCACAAAAACCTGTTAATGTTTTTGTCTCAAGGAGACAAATGTCAATTATTGTCTCAAGGCGAGAGATTTCCTTCAAGGAATTGGCTGTCAGTTGCAGAGACTTGGTAAGTCCAAAATCTTCAGGATAGGCTGGCAGACTGGAGACCCAGGGAAGAGCTACAGTTCCAGGTCAAAGGCAGACCACAGGCAAAATCCTTTCTCCCTCATCAGAGTCAGTCTAAGGCCTTCAACTGACTGATTGAGGCCCACTCCCACTATGACAGGTATCTGCTTTACTCACAGTCCAGTGATTTAAATGGTAATATTTCCTGTTTGAGCAGCACTGCAGAGTAGGGACTGGCTGGACAATTCTTTCCAGCCTTGGAAATGGCTGGCAAATAAATAAGGAATGCTAATCTCATCCAAAAAACACTTTCACAGACACATCCAGAATAATGTTTGATCAAATCTGGCCCCATGGCCCAGTCACCTTGACACATAACATTAACCATCACATGCCCCTTAGTTTAGATTCACAGAGACAGAGAAAAATAGTGGGCTTTGCCTATACTACTGAAGTTATTGTGGCCATTAAGACCAAATTCTAAACAGGTTGTGTCAGTGTTGTGCTGGTGCTGGCTCCTTCTAGCTGCTGATTGCAAATTATGCCTGAATCTTCCCAAGTCTGCATTCAAATGGCATTACATTTGTGCCTGGAAGTTGGCCATGGGGGCGTTGCTTACATCACAAAAATGCTATAAATCAGGGGTGAGGTACCTCGAATTTCTGGCTTACCATAACACCACCAGACCTGTCAGCTTTTCAACAACGTATTAAAAAGTCTGTAATTCCATTTAGTAAGCATGATGTCAAGTCTGAAAATGGAATATTTCTAATTTTAGTAACAAAAATAAAGTTTCAAAAGTTTTAAAACATACATTAGTTTCTCCTTTTTAAAATTTCAATAGCTTTAGGGGTACAAGTAGTTTTTGGTTGCATGGATGAACTGTACTGTGGTTTTCATGCGTGTCCATGTGAAGAGACCACCAAACAGGCTTTGTGTGAACAACAAGGCTGTTTATTTCAGCTAAGTCCAAAAAGAAAGTCAGCAAAGGGAGATAGGGGTGGGGCTGGCTGTTCTGTAGGATTTGGGTAGGTAATGGAAAATTACAGTCAAGGGGGGTTGTTCTTTGGTGGGCAGGGTCGGGGGTCACAAGGTGCTCAGTGGGGGAGCTTCTGAGCCAGGAGAAGGAATTTCACAAGGTAATGTCATCAGTTAAGGCAGGAACTGGCCATTTTCACTTCTTTTGTGGTTCTTCACTTGCTTCAGGCCATCTGGATGTGTAAGTGCAGGTCACAGGGGATATGATGGCTTAGCTTGGGCTCAGAGGCCTGACAGTGGTGAAGTAGAGATTTTAGTGCACCCATCACCCAAGTAGTGTCCATGGTACCCAATATGTAGCAAAACATACATAAGTTTCTTAACCACATTTTCAAAAGAACAGAACAGTAACCAATACTGTCAATTGACGGTAGTCCATCATATTGACTTTTCAATATCTAATTGGTCTACATTGAGTGAGCATACATGCTATTTATTTTCTTTTATAAATAATTATCATATTATTATAGGAATGAGGCCAGGCACGGTAACTCACACCTGTAATCCCAGCACTTTGGGAGGCTGAGGAGGGCAGATCACTTGAGGTCAGGCAATCAGCAAGATCCAGACTATAGTAAACTGTACAGGACATACGATCAATTTCTTTAACAAATGAATTTCCAGGATGACAGAGAAAGAGAGAGGTGTGGAAGGAGGAGTTGAACCTAAAGATGAAAGCAGTGCTTTCCAAACTTTATTATACATCAGAATCACCCGGGGGCTGCATGGAGTCCCACCCCTAGATTTTTTGAATCCCTTGGTTGTGCTAAGGCCAGATAATTTGCATTTAGGAATAAGTTCCCAGGTGACACAGCTGCTCATGATAATTGTATTCTAGTTGTGTTTTTGTTGAAAGGCATTTACATTTCTGATATGGGTTGGATCTGTGTCCCAGCCCAAATGTTATCCCCTCATGTCAAATTGTTATCCCCAGTGTTAGAGGTGGGGCCTAGTGGGAGGATTTGATCATGGGGGTGGTTTCTCATGGTTTAGCATAATCCCCTAGCGCTGTTCTCGTGACAGAGTTCTCAGGAGATCTGGTTGTTTGAAAATGTGTGACACATCCCCCCTTGCTGGCTTCCTCCTGCTCTGGCCTTGTAAGACATGCCTGCTTCCCTTTCACCTCCCACTGTGATTCTAAATTCCTGAGGCCTCCCCAGAAGCAGAAGCCATGCTTCCTGTACAGCCTGTGGAAACATGAGCCAATTAAACCTCTTTTCTTTGTAAATTACCCAGTCTCAGGTATTTCTTTATGGCAATGTCAGAATGTACTAATACAATTTTAAAGATATATTCTAAGACATTGCAGATGAAATGATACAATGTCTGTAATTTACTGCAAAACCATCTGCAGTGTGGTGGTAAGTAGTGGGGATACTACAAATGAAACGATATTGGGCAGAGTGATAATTGTTAAATATGAGTGAGGGATACAGGGGGACTTCTTAAGTTATTCTACTTTTGTGTATTCCATATTTAAAAGTGTTAAAAAGGAAGAATTAAACCCAAATTCTTTTAAATATCCACTTCACACCTCTAGAAACAAGTGATCTTTCTTTTTTAGCCACTTCTCATTATAAAAAGAAAGGCAGAGGCATCATTCATAAAAAGGGCAAAGCTTTCATTAATTATTTTTTTAACCAGGAAAGGCTGTAAATTCAATCAATCCTTTTGTAACTCAGATGTCAAGGATAACAAATGGTTCCAGCACTTCCATCTGCCCATATGCATGTGGGAGCATCACCTGCCCAGTGCAGACATTGCCCTTTCGCTTCCTCACCCTTTTTCTTTCCTCCACAGCAAACCTGTCCTATTCAATGATAACACCTAGACGCCAAATAGACCCAGAAAAGACTGCGAGACGGGGGACCCAAATTCTGATGTTCCCTTCTATAAAATCATCAAGGCCAGGGGTGGTGGCTCACGCCTGTAATCCCAGCACTTGGGGAGGCTGAGGCCAGCAGATTACTTGAGGTCAGGAGTTCGAGACCAACCAACATGGTGAAACCCTGTCTCTGCTAAAAATACAATAATTAGCAGGGCATGGTGGCAAGTGCCTGTGATTCCAGCTACTCGGGAGGCTGAGGCAGGAAAATTGCTTGAACCCGAGAAGTGGAGGTTGCAGTGAGCTGAGATCAAGCACTGAACTCCAGCCTAGGCAAAAGAGCAAGATTCTGTCTCAATAATAATAATAAATCAAAATCACCACAGTTGGGATTTAGTCAGAGTTACAAATACCTACACATTTATTATGAGGACTAAGCTCTAATTTTTTATCTTGCCCAAATTCCTATCTAAGGGGTCTGGGAAGTCATACCCTACAAACTATCAAATCTCATCAGCTGTGTTTTATTTAACTCTATATATCGTGACTTACTTTCCGATCTGACTCTGGCAAAACATTACATGACAGAGAAGAAAATCAAAATATTTTACCCCAAAATATGTTTCTTTGCCATATATTGAAATATCCCTGCAAAGCCATCCTTTATGGGAGAAAATTTGCGTCTGTAAAGAATCTCTATTAACATAGCTAGCTCTATTTCTTCCAGGTCCTCTTAATCCTGAAGAAATTAACTGAGAGTCTAGCACCTTTTATAGATCTGAACAGGAAACACTTGTCATCTATTGTCTCTAAGGGCAGCCACAATGAGACTTCAAAAGAACCTTAATCTCCACAACCTTTTATCTTAACCTGAACATTTCCTTGCTATTAATCCCAGGTCTTTAGATAAACTCAACCAATTGTAAACCAAAATATAGGAAGCTCCCCAACCCCACCCCACTTAAAACTGTCCTGCCTTACTGGACCAAGCCAATGTATTTCTCAAATGTATTTGATTGATGTCTCATACCTCCCTAAAATATAGAAAATCAAGCCACACCCCAACCACCTTGGACACATGTCCTCAGGACCTCCTGAGGGCTGTGTCATGGGCTATGGTCACTCATATATGGCTCAGAATGTATCTCTTCAAATATTTCATGGAGTTTGACTCTTTCCACTAACAATTACAAATACTCAAAAAGGGAAAAGAAAGGTGTAATGAGAATAAATTGTATCTAAATAGACAGTGACTTTTCTTTGTCTGAAGGTGTTTCCTCCTCCCCGTGAGGTAACCACTGAGGTAACCACTGCATTTTGGAACCAGAAAAAATCCTCAGAATCTCTATGATCTTTCCCATCCACTTACCAAATGAGGAAACCGATACCCAGATAAGTCAGATGACATGGCCAGAGTGAAAAAACTAGCTACTGCCAGAAGCTTACCTGCACTTTCAAAACTTTCTGGTAAAATAAAAGTAAAAAAGGAAAGAAGGGAGGGAGAGAGGACTGACTCACAGAAGAGCTGCTTTCAGGAACGTTGCCCATACAGTGAAATTTTTAAATAAAATTCTATGTACCTGCTGATTTTTCTTCTAAAATTGGAAATACAGATAGGGGTGTAGTCTATCAATGGACTCAGTTGAAAACATTTGCTAATGTAAGAGTTAAAGAGGGAGCCAAACACCCATGGAATGTTGCTGCTGTTGAGCTACAGTGTTGGAAGCACTGTAGTACTTGATAGTACTAAAAGTACTAAAGTAGTACAAGATAGTACTTGGGGCACTTTTCAGTCAATAACAATTACCAACATTTGTGAGCACTATGCACTGGAGACTAAATGCCATTTTCTTTATTCCACACTTTGTCCCCATGACAACTCTGCAAGGTAAATTCTACAGATCTCCTCATTGTATAGATGGGGAAACAGAGCTAGAGAGATTAATAAGTTGCTCAGGTTCATATGTGGGATGGATCTAGGCTATCCTCCCCAGCTCTCATCACTAATACTTCTCCCAGATCACTGGGTACATTTCTATAGGTGGTATGTGCAAAGGAGCCCCAGGCTGGGGGTAGAGAGGGTGGGGAAATGTGATGGCTGAAATGTAGCCCATAGTTTCCTTACCAAGCTATGGGGCTGCCTTTTTCTGGAGGAGGCAACCTTTTAAAATCCACACAGACACTTTTATGAGCCAGTGGTGGCCCAACTCCTTTCCCAACTAGTTCCCACGCCTTGGGAATTTTAACTAGAAGGAGCCAATATTCTTGGAATTTTGTCCTGTATCTGAATGGCCAGTTGCCTAATAGAACCAGAAATATTATAGCTCATGCATTTTGTCCATAGGGGTTGCTGCAGAATGTGTCATGGTCTGCATGTTGCCTGGGCTGGGATCGAGTGGGAAGTAACTGCAAGTGGGCATGAAGTAAGTTATTGAGTTCTGTGAAAGTGTCTAAAACTGGAATGTGGTGAAATTTAATAGAAATCCAACTATCCACTTACAGTGAGTGAATTGTATGTGAATTATACTCCAATAAAGCTGATTTTTTAAATACCACGATCAGATCAGCAACTCCTTAAGTTGGAGTCATTCTATAAAGTCACTCTATAAAGATCATGTCCAGGAATGAATAAAGTCGTGATAAGATTAGTTAAGTGTATGGGATCTAAAGACTCAAAGACCAGGGCTTCATGGGCTTAGGAGACCTATACCGTCACACAGAGCCCTAAGCTCAGAAAGACTCTGCCCTAGGCTTCATGACATGTGGTTTCCATCCGTTTTGATATTCTTAGTGATTTCATTTTTGAATTTGTGCTTTATAAATGAAGACCAACGGGACAATGAGGCCCATGGATGTGCAGAGGAGATACGTGCAACATGTGTCCACACCTTGCCACCCCTTTAGCTTATGACTATGACATACAGCACTCAACATGTCCCATGAACATAGAATTCTAGTGACCCAAAATGTGTGGGAATTCCATGACATTTAAAGCCAGTCAAAACAAGCATATTACTTCCATGACTAAGTATGAGCAAAGAGGGGAATGACAGCCCCTAAGAGGCCACACTTTCTGTTTGAAGCGGAACATGCTTCAAATGCAGACAGAAAGCTTTCTAAGAAAGGCAAATGACCCAGAAACCATAACATTTCCTTCCTGACTCTTGTTAATTCCCTGCATGAGCTAACCATTCACCCTGAAAATGATGACATCAGAGGAAAGGAAAGATAGAGCAACCCATCGTTCCTTTTCCTACCAGCCTTTCCTTACTTATCAATATACTGAAGGTGGAGAGCATTGGTAGAATGTGCCCATATCAAAAAGTGAATGAAAACAGTTGAATTCATTTTGTGCAGCATTTCCACTGTTCTAAGAATGAAATGCGCCGGGCACAGTGGCTCACGCCTGTAATCCCAGTACTTTGGGAGGCCAAGGCGGGCGGCTCACCAGGTAGGGAGATTGAGACCATACTGGCTAACATGGTGAAACCCCGTCTCTACTAAAAATACAAAAAAAACTAGCCGGGCGAGGTGGCGGGCGCCTGTAGTCCCAGCTACTCAGGAGGCCGAGGCAGGAGAATGGCGTGAACCCGGGAGGCAGAGCTTTCAGTGAGCTGAGATCCGGCCACTGCACTCCAGCCTGGGCGACTGAGCAAGACTCCATCTCAAAAAAAAAAAAAGAAAAAGAAAAAAAAAGAATGAAATACGTATGTGAGAGCTACGAAATACAAATCGTATGTCAGTAATTCTGTGGGAATTAAATGCTCTTACATTAGCATTAAGGCTGTCATCACACAGTGTAAAGATGAATGCTAAAACTCATGCTAATTTAAAATTCTATTTTTTCTTAGAATGGCATTAAATAGCACATTTTTTAAAAACACTATGACAAGTTGAGAGACTATGGAAGAAAGGAAAAGGTGTTACGGTACCTGTAATAGCACTTTTTTCCTGCATTTTGAACAAGGGGTCCCACACTCTTACTTTGCACCAGTCTTCACAAATTCTGAAGCAGCCCTTTTAAAGATAAGTGTTCTGCTGGGCACCATGGCTCACGCCTGTAATCCCAGCACTTTGGGAGGCCGAGGCAGGTTTTCACCTAAAGTCAGGAATTCAAGACCACCTTGACCAATATGGTGAAACCCTGTCTCTACTAAAAATACGAAAATTAGCCGGGCGTGGTGGCAGGTGCCTGTAGTCCCAGCTACTCGGGAGGCTGAGACGGGAGAATTGCTGGAGCCCAGGACGCGTAGGTTGCAGTGAGCCAAGACTGTGCCACTGCACATGAGCTGTGATCACACCACCGCACTCCAGCCTGGGCAACAGAGAGAGAGACCAGTCTCAAAAAAAAAAAAAAAAAAAAAAAAAAAATAAGTGTTCAACCTCCTCACTTGACATATGACAAAACTGAGGCTGGAAGAGATTGCATGACATGCCCAAGATCACAGTTAGAAGCAGACCTGGCTCTACAGCCCAGGTCCTACTCCCAGGCCAGTGGTCCTTCTACCATTCTTATAGTCCAAAACAACAAGTTGATTTAAAACTAGAGATTCCTATAAGAATAATATTTCAAGGCCGGGCACAGTGGCTCACAACTGTAATCCCAGCACTTTAGGAGACCAAGGCAGGTGGATCACATGAGGTCAGGAGTTCAAGACCAACCTGGCCAAAATGGTGAAACCCCGTCTCTACTAAATATACAAAAATTAGCCGGGCATGGTGGTGGGCACCTGTAATTCCAGTTGCTCGGGAGGCTGAGGCAGGAGAATCACCTGAACCTGTGAGGCAAAGGTTGCAGTGAGCTATCACATCACTGTACTCCAGTCTGGGTGACAGAGTAAGACTCTGTCTCAAAAAAAAAATTCAGTTCAGCAAGTTCAAAGAATGACCAAATTAGACACATTTGCTGCAAATGGCTCTCAGAGGCTTTGAAAAATGGCATTGTGGCATTTTGTTTTAAGCAAGTAAACATATTTTCTGAGCCTAGAATTTTCTCCGATCACTAGAGAGCTTAAATAGATTATAAATACAGCATAGAGAGTATTCATGCAAAACCATTGCAGCTCAGCTAAATGTCTATTTGTAAAGCCAGCTGGTTTCCAGTTAAAAGTTTGTAAAAGAGGGAAAAATAATATGCTTTATTTAAGTATGAACAGAGGAAGGCCTAGGTCCTGCCTCTTTCCTAAGTATTTAAAGTTCTGTGCCCATAATGGATACAGGAATCAGATGATCACACTGGACAGAAGTCAAAAGTCTTGCTCCTCCTTTGATGTGAATAACAATCTTGGTAATTGTTGACAGAGAAGTAAATACAACCTGCCCTCTAGTTTTTGAATTCACAAGTAGTAATTATTGTAAGCAAGCTCTAAACCACCTTCAGAAAAATCTGTCTTTAAAAACACAAGATGTGATATGCAAAACAAATCAAACAAAAACCTAAGTCAATCTGCTTTGGGTTAGAAAGAATCTTTTTGGTAAAATTAAATCTTCGTGTAGCCCTTAATGCTTTCAGTCCCATCCCAGTGTGGCTTATTCATTACCCACTCTCTAGTTTCCCTGCCTCTAAACCCTCTTCTCCTGCAGTGCCATGGAACTCATCAACAGCTCCTACAATGTGGCAGGTAAACACTAAGGATTAGGGCCAAGGGTTGGGAGAGGGGAATGACAAACATCATAATTATAGCTAACATTTTTTGAGCCCTTCCTATTTGCTGGGCACTTTGCCAAGTGCTTTATGTTCATTATCTTAATGATTCTTCACAACAGTTCTATGAGGTAGGATTATCCCATTTCAACATGAGAACACAAAATCACAGAGAGGTAAAACCTTGCCCTCTAGGTCACACCAAATCTGGAGTTCAAAGCCAGTCTGACATCAGATAATTAGACGTCTGTTTTTCTCTTTACCTCTGCCCCGTATCTTCTTATTTGCCCCCATATTGCCTATCCTTACAGCATCCTGATGCAAAGACATTGTTCATTCAGGAGTATGGATGGTGATATATGGAAAGCACTTTATCCAAGGCCACCATTGACCAGGGTCTTTGTGGGAATTATTATAGCAAAAGGCACTCTCCTTTGAGCTGATGCAGAACAGGACAGATTTGCTCCCACTCTTTGCTGGACACCCTTTGGCTGTGCACAACCTCTGCAGTATACACCAAAGTCCTGAGCTTACCCTAGTCATTTTGAATAATGGTTATTTGAATGTCCAGTAATTTTAAATGACCGTGATATGATGACACTTCACATGATTGCATGTGGACTATCATGTATTCTAGAAAGGACAAATATGTCCTTAAAAATATACAAAAGGTGGTCAGGCGCGGTGGCTCACGCCTGTAATCCCAGCACTTTGGGAGGCCAAGGTGGGTGAATCACGAGGTCAGGGGTTCAAGAACAGCCTGGCCAACATGGTGAAATTCCATGTCTACTAAAAATACAAGAATTAGCCAGGCGTGGTGGCAGGCGCCTGTAATCCCAGCTACTGGGGAGGCTGAGGGAGGAGAATGGCTTGAACCCGGGAAGCGGAGATTGCAGCGAGCTGAGATCGCGCGATTGAACCATTGCACTCTAGCCTGGTGGACAAGAGCGAGATGAAGTCTAAAAAAAAATACACACACACACACACACACAAATATATACATACACACACATAATATATATATATACACATACATACACACAAACAAAAGGGGCCGGGTGCAGGTACGGTGACTCATGCCTGCAATCTCAGCACTTTGAGAGGCTAAGGCGGGAAGATCACGAGGTCAGGAGTTCAAGACCAGCCTGGCCAACATAGTGAAATCCCGTCTCTATTAAGAATACACAAAATTAGCTGGGTGTAGTGGTGGGCACCTGTAATCTCACCTACTCAGCAAGCTGAGGCAGGAGAATCACTTGAACCTGGAAGGCAGAGGTTGCAGCGAGCCGAGATCGCGCCACTGCACACTAGCCCAGGCAACAGTCTGAGACTCCATCTCAAAAAATATATATATAATAATAATAAATATATATATACACAAAAGATTATTCAACAAATTTACAGGCTTGTTTCTGTACTTCTCTCGCTAATCCTCAACTCCCAGGAGACTGAATAAAAACTAGAGAGTTGGATACTGTTGAATAGACTCATTAAACTCAATAGTCCTTAATTGGCAGACACACAGGAGAAAGCTCCATGTGTCTTATACATCAGCATTCCTGAGAGGAAGCAGAACGCAACCATTATGGAAATAAATCGAATCAATAACAGTTTCCCCAAACATACTCCAAGCCAGTGGGTAAGATAAGAACTAGGTCTGCCTTCAAAACAATGGTCTGATTCTAACACTGTTGATAGCTTTCTTCCTATCCAATCAAGAACTATGCTGTGTTCAACTTGTCTGAATCTTCATATAGCCATTAATGTTGGAAAATGAGTTGTTTCCTTTGTTGTAAGGGAAGCCCACAGAACACGTCACTGTGGAAGTCTCTAGAATTTACAGCAGGGAATCAAATCTTTCACTGAAAGAACAACAACAACAAAAAACTAATCATTTGGTATGGTTCAAAATGCTAACATTTCCAGGTGGGTACAATACATATTTTCATTTCTAAAGCAGATTGTCAATATTCATATATTATATTAGAGTCTTGATATTTTTCAAGAAGTAGTAAGTCAAGCTATCTTATTACAACAAAATTTGGCTAATTGCAGAATCAGTGCATTATATCTACCACACACCATAGCAAGTTTCCTGCCAGCATGATCACTATGAAACCAGCCCTTTTGAGGCCAAACCTCAAAGGCCCACATAATAACAATGGCTGCCATTCTGGGTGATATAGACTTGGAGTGTAGCAATCTCAAATTGGAAAAGACTCCAGTGAACCATCACAGTCTTGCTAGTCTTCAATAACTGGAGAATAGAGCTATAATTTAGTTTGAAGTGTGTATGGGGAGAATTCATGGTGAGAATCTGAGCCTCAGAGAATGCAAAGTCAACTCACTACTAATAGGAAGTGACATTGTGGCAGCAAATCCTCTGAAGTGACAAGTTTCTTTCAGGAAATACTGTGTAAGATTAAAGAAAAAAGTTCGTAAGGAAGGGAAGCAAGTGTCAAACAGATAGCAGACTTATTTTCAGGATTATGTAAAGCACAAAAATGAAAGGACTTCCACCGTGCAGTGTTGTCATGGTTACCTGATCTCTTATCAAAAAGGAGAATCAAGCAGGGAAGGGAAACCTGGAAAAGGCAGTAACCAGGGAGGCCTGCACCTCCACACGGGCTTTTCATCCAATTGAGGTTCTTTATGAGGGTATAAAATAAGAGATGACATTTTGCAGCTGTAGATAATTTTTAAAGGGGCTTATTTTGCTATGCAGAATAAGTACTTCATTCTGCTGTGCTTTCTAAAACATGAAAATATGATGGCTAACCCATCATTGTTCATGAGAATCTCTAAGTGAACAGGAAAAAAAAAAAAAGTACCATTAAAATTTCCTCCCAGTGCAGGCCGGGCGTGGTGGCTCAAGCCTGTAATCCCAGCACTTTGGGAGGCCGAGACGGGCGGATCACGAGGTCAGGAGTTCGAGACCATCCTGGTCTACACGGTGAAACCCCGTCTCTACTAAAAATACAAAAACACTAGCCGGGCGAGGTGGCGGGTGCCTGTAGTCCCAGCTGCTCGAGGCGGAGCTTGCAGTGAGCTGAGATCTGGCCACTGCACTCCAGCCCGGGCGACAGAGCAAGACTCCGTCTCAAAAAAAAAAAAAAAAAAAAATTTCCTCCCAGTGCAATAAAAATAAAAAATCTTTTCCCAAACTACAAACTTAGAATATAGGTTGAGTTGCTTCCTCAAGAAAGCTGCATTTATCTCCTCCAAAAAAAATGTTAGAGGATTTTATTTGGAGGTTACCAGTAAAGAAAAACTGGAAAATTCTTTTCAGAAATTAAAAAGAAAAATCAGGAGAGGAGGGGGTGGGGAAAAGAAAAAAGAAAAATCTCCTTGGTTTCCACTTCACAATTAGCACAGAATAAAGGACAATTTACCACTCTGTCCTCCCCCTAAGCTCCACCTACCTCTACAAATGTGTCACCTTTCTGCCCATCAACTCCCCAACCCTCATAAACCATTGTCCCGGATAAACATTGCTAGGCACAAGGTCTTGCTTTTCCAAATCACAATCTCATTCTCAACCCACCTAACAACAGCTTGCAAAGTGCCCTTTTTTCCAGTGACAGGTAGTCAGAATAACTACAAGGCCACTGGCATGAAAAGACTCAGCCTAGGAGAAGAAATGGAAATTTGACCCTATTTATTTTATCTGCTTGGGAAGTAGGAGGAGGAAGAAAGCAATAAAGATCAGTCATTTCTTTAACAGCTCAGTCTCCGAATTACTCCCACTTCTCATTTCCCCTGGTAGAAAGACACTATACCTAATTGGGTAAACCTTGCAAAGGGGATGAATAAGCCTTAGACTCACAGTAACTTTGACTTCTCTCATAGAGAAAATGTTGAGAATTAGCATTCATTGAAACCCTAGTATGAACTAGACATTGTACTAGGTGCTTTAGTGATAATATTCTATTTATACAAATCACACCCCTGTGAAACCACGTCCTCATTAAATATGAGGAAGCTAAGGCTCAGAAAAGAGAAGTAATTTGCTCTAACTCACAAAGAGCTCACTTCTAAACTCACTTACTGCACCCCCTAACACTGGAGAAGGTAGGGTGCTAGGTGATTCTCATTCAGATTAGTTCCACTCCCTATATGTTGTGTTCTGGAAATTTGTAGAATTTATCTTCAGTTTTGTCATTTACATATTGAAACATTTTCAGTTACATTTTTAAAATTTCTATTTTATATAGCAATTTATATTTTGTGTGTGATTATGTGGATAGTTAGGTTATATTACCTGCAAGTTTCATTTTAGAATAGTAAAGGGGTGTCTCAAAATATGTGTTACATAAAGGGAGGCTTTGGGCCTGAGAAAGCAGAGAATCACTGCACTAAATCATTATTCTCAGAATAATTGAGAATTGACACTAATTTTTCTTTAAAATGTGGGACACAAGCATTTCTCAAGTCTAAAAAGAGAAGTCATTGTTAGTGGCATATAACTGTAATAGTTTCTTAAAATAAATTAAACATATTTCTAAACAGTTGATGGGGCGGGATAGGCGACAGGGAGAAGAAAGGAAATGCAAATTCATTTGTAAGGAGATATCCCTGCCTTTTCACTGGAAAGTCAATTTCCTTGATACACTAACTCCTCAGTCTCAAACATTTATTTAGGGGGAGGTACCAAGCCTAGGGCCCTAGCCTCAGGGAGTGAGAAGGCAAACTGCAAAGTGAAGTTACCATTTCAATGCTAGTGCTAGGCATAGAGCTAGAAATAAGAAATAATTAAGGCTTCACTTAGCCACTAGGAAAATGGGATAAAAGGTGGCTTCTCATTCTCTTGTTTCTGAATCTCATGCAGCCAAAGCCATTAGAAGGACATTCCCAGTTATTTTATCTGAAGAGTCTCTAGAATCCTAGTATATTCTCTGGAATACGCACTCACTTGGGAATTGCCCCATGGAAACCTGGACTTTAGGGCTACTTTAATGTAGCAAGTAGGTGCAACTAACTCACCTATTTGATTTTCTGTGCGATACAGGGGTACTGCTTCTTTCTCCAACTTTTTTGGGAAGAAGAGCTAAAGATAATATCAGAGATAATAAATTATCTTCCATTTTTCTTTTGTTATTTTAGGTCTAGTACCTTTCAACAAGTGCCTTTATTCAACATGTATACAATATAAGAAGAAACCACAGGATATCTTTAGAGCTAAACTGACTTCTCAAAGTTTATTTCTTTTGATCAGAAACCATGTTTTAATGAAGGGAGGAAACTTTATGGTGGGGAGCCGAGGTTTCAAATTTTATTCAGGCTGTATTTTTACTAGAAACTATATTGTTTTTTCTTTGTAGAGTACTAAAAGATTAAATTTCATATTTCAATTTTTGTGAAGACTCCAAGATCCAAATCCAACATTAAATGTGTATATTTGACCCCATATCCTCCTCACATTAACAATACAGCTTACACATAAGTATGAAGCAATGCACAGCCACCCACAACCAGCACAAATGATACTTGGGTCTTACAGCTACATGCTATAGAATGGACTCCTCTAATATTTTCAGCACATCTAAATAAGAGAGAATATTAGAAATAAAATGCGGGTCACAAGAAGTAATGAAAATGAATTAGTCTTTAATACATCTCTATTTTACGCAATTACGAATTTTAGACCATCATTCTGGGTTCCATCTTTACAGGATAAAATCCAAGTGTTCAAAACTGAAATATAGAAACTGTAATTGCTTGTACATAGGAGATGTATAAATTTATTTTTCATAAAAGATGCAGCATGGAGTAATAAATTGTCAGTTACACAAAAACCCTATCTGGGATGTTTTCATGGGATTTTATTAGGATGGCCACATCAAAGAACGTTTATTTATTATAGGTATATAGTCTTCTTAGGTCCACTGGGCAGACTTTAGATAAGCAGTAGCAATCACAGGGTGTCCCAGTGACATACATAGAAAGCTTTGTGTAGCCTAAGTTGTCTGAATGACCTCTTCAAGGGCATCTCTTCTTACCCTGAGAATTCTCTTCTCTGAAATGGATACTCCTTGAGGCCCAAATCTACTTGGCATCAAAAGCTACTGGAGTAGATGTATTAGTCAGTTTTCGAACTGCTATAAAGAGCTTCCCTGAGACTGGGTAATTAGTAAAGAAAAGCGATTTAATGGACTCACAGTTCCACGTGGTTGGGGAGGCCTCAATAAACTTATAATCATGGCAGAAGGTGAAGGGGAAACAGGCACCTTCTTCACAAGGCGGCGGGAGAGAGAAGTGAGCAAGAGCAGGAAAAACTGCCTTATAAAACATCAGATCTCGTGACAACTATCACAAGAATAGCATGGGGGAAACAGCCCCCACCTCCCTCCCTCGACATGTGGGGATTACAATTTGAGATGAGATTTGGGTAGGGACACAGAGCCAAACCATATCAGCGGACTCCAAACCAGGTCCATTAAAAAGTCCTTTAATTTAGATCCCTATGGCACATAAACAAAATACAATGAAAACATCAGAACTTTGTTGTTACATTATCTCAATCCTCTCTAACCTCATCCTGGGTGTCTACTAGTATCTCTTGTTTTGCTCTACCACCATTACTTCACACATCCAGATTATTCTTGTTTGTCACCCCTATATTCAAACAAACTGAGGCATGAAGTTGTACAGAAGATTTACCTTTTGTCACCTTATGTGACAAAGCAGGTCATCCACTGCAGAAACCTGCTAAATGTTCAGTAACCTATTGATGAATTCAGGATGGGGTCTAAAAGCCCCTGGAACTTCTTGAATTGACCTTATCCATGGCAGACACATGCTTACTTGTCTTTGGTTTCCTGCAAATGTTTCCTCTTTATTTTCAAGTTGCAAAAGCCATGCAGACTCGAGTATATGAAAGATGACCACAAAATAATGAAACCAACTGTCACGTGTGGCTCACATGTACTTAGTTCCTATAAAGGTTCATGGCTACACTTATAGAAAACTTCAAACACAATTAATCTGGCAAACAGTATTTGAAATATTAGTATATTTATATGTAATTCTGTTCTAGAAAATATTTGTAATATTTGAAATATTTGAATATATATTCAAAAACATATGTTATTATAAACTATATAAATATATATGTGTGTGTGTGTATATATATTTGATGGAGGAAGATTGGTACACATGTAGAAGCAATAGGGAGCTACACAATTATTAAAATTTGTTCAGAAATTGGCCCTGAGTCTCCTGGAAACCAAAGCAGAAAGAGAAACATGACCACTTACAAAATTCATGTTTGCCATAAGGAAAGGGCGTACCAGATCTTCCAATATCTAATAATTTACATACTTATTGATATATAGTACGGTAATAAGCCATATTGGTGAGTAATATACACAAATGGCTATGAATTACTCATTTATTCATTCCATAAATGTAATGTGTCAGGCTTCAGGGATAGTAAGAAAAAGTTCCTGACCTTGAGGAGTTTTTAGTCTAATGAATGAAGACAGAGACATGCAAATAAATAGTTAAATCACAATATATTGACTATTAAAGAGTACCATGAATAAGATGTAGTGCCTTCATAAACGTTTCCACATAACCAAGTCAAACTTTGATTTCTTCCTCCTACTAGTTTGTGTATTTTCCAGAATTCAGGATCGATAGGCAGCAATGCAGTAGCGACCTTTTCACCATGGAATCAGTAGCACCATTGAGATCAATAAGTGCACTTGTCTGAAGCACAGCCAAGCTTCCTGTGTTCCTGCCCATACCCCAAGGCATCCAGCCCTCTTCCTGATCCTCTCTTCTTCCATCTTTGCCACGCTTCTCCCCTGTAGTTGTCCTTGAGCAGTTATGTAATTTCTCCCTTCCCTTGGTTTAAGTGTTGAAGACCCAAGGCCAAGGAGAATCTGTGATTTGGGGGTTGGAATTATTTACTGGGATTCTCAGCAGGATTCTCATGTTGAAGGGGGACAAAGGTACACTCAGGGAGGCAAAAGGGCTCAACAATTTTGGCTCTGGATCCTTAGGATATGAAGTCTTGAATCTAAGGCATGGAAGAGGATGAAATAGGACCAGTGCTTCTAGTCCAGCCTCACAGCCAGGCACGCCACTAATAATTATAATAATAATTTTAGTAATACTAACAACAACAATAATATCTGTCTGATGCTTCAAAAATGATATGTGTTCAAGAGTAAATCAGGTTTGCCTCAGGTGTAAGATGATTTCAAGGTCAACAAGAAGGGTTTCTGGGCTTTCTAAATAAATCTCCACTGAGCTTCTTGACAGTGCATGCAATTCCTTTAACACAGGGACAAAGATTTTCCCTACCACAATTAGAGATAAAAAGGCTTAAAAATGTAAATGTGTAGGAAAGGTGACACACTGGTATTGATTTGCTTCAGTCAATGTGCAAACGATGGTATCAGAAACTTTCTCAACTCCCTCCTCTGCTCAGAGTCTTAAAACAAGAATTTAGTAGTTTTTGCATCTGTCCTTGCTCATCTTCCCTGGATTCCACCCTCCTCCAAACCTTGGTCCATCAATGATCCCTCTGCCCTCCGATATTACTAATCTTATTCATTCAGCATCCTAATTGCTAAGTATATCCTAGACACTGGGGATGGACAAAACAGACAAAAATCCTTGCCCTAAGGGAAAAGATAAAGCAGTAAAGAGAGAATTAGGGGTCAAGGGGAGAATGCTGAAATTTTAAATAGGGTGGTCAGGGAAAGCTTCTATAAGAAGGTGATATTTAAACAAAAACTTGAAGGAGGTGAGGGAGCATGCATTCCAGGCAGGAGACACAAGTGCAATGG
Source organism: Piliocolobus tephrosceles (assembly GCF_002776525.5). Lineage (NCBI taxonomy): Eukaryota > Metazoa > Chordata > Mammalia > Primates > Cercopithecidae > Piliocolobus > Piliocolobus tephrosceles. The sequence continues at coordinate 68,238,242 of NC_045455.1, read as the reverse complement.
CCCTGAGGTCTGACATTCCTGGGACAGAATGTGCGTACTCAAGAGAGGGTCACCAAGGAAGCCAGTAAAATGAAGTCACTGAGATCTTAAAGGTCATGGCAATTGGCTTTTGCTCTAAGTTAGACGGGAAACTACTGGAGGATTTTGAGCAGAGGAGTGATATGATCTGAATTACATTTTAATAGGATCGTTCAGCTGCTGTGTTGAGAACACAATGGAGGGCACAAGGATGGAAGCAGAAAGTCCTTTTAGGATGCAGCTGATGCAGCACATCTCAGTAAGAAAGAAGAAAATGGCCTGAACAAGGCCTTAGTCACTAGGGAGTTAGCAGTGGAGGTGGTATGAAGTGATCAGATTCTGAACATATTTTAAAGTTGGGGCCAACAGTATTTGCTAAAAAATCAGATGTAAGATATGAGGATAAAAGAAGAGTGAAGGGGCCTGAGCAACAGGAAAAATGGAGCTGTTCTTTCCTGGGATGGGGAAGATTTTGGAAGGATTAGGCACAGGGGTAGAATATCAGGAGTTCAATTTTAAATGCTAACTAGACATCCAAGTGAGATGTTAAAATAGGCAGTTGGATATATGGTCTACAGTTTTGGGGAGAGGTTCAGCCTAGTATTTAAAGTCATGACACTAGGGAAAAACCACCATGGGAGGAAGTATAGAGTTAAAAAGTTAAATGAGTTCCCTGAATTCTACCCTCCTCTGAACCTTGGTCCATCAATGATCCCTCTGCCCTCTGATATTGCTAATCTCATTCATTCAGCATCCTAATTGATAAGCATATCCTAGACACTGGGGATGGACAAAACAGACAAAAATCCTTGCCGTAGAGAATGAACTGGTCTCTGGTATAGTCCAATCTTTAGAAGTTGTGGACATGGATATGAAACTGCAAAAGACGAGAAGGAGCAGCCAAAGAATAAGTAGAAAAACTAGTCAACTGTGATGTCCTAGAGGCCAAATGAAGAGATTATGTCATGAGAAGGTACTGATGGGTCAAATGCCACAGATGGGTCATGGAAAATGAGGACTTTTCACTGACCATTGAATTTAGCCATCTGAAAGTCATTGATGACTTTGATAGGGAAGTTACAATAGAATGGTGGGCACATTCCTACACTCCACCACTGCTCATAGAAGTTAATTCAGGAGAAGAAGAAAGATGAAAGATTAGAGGTAACTAATAAAGAAACTTCTTTTGAGGTGTTTTGCTGAGAATGGAAGGGGAGAAACAGGCAATGGCTTGAGAGTGAAATGGGAGTTCAAGATTGTTTTTAAAATGAAAGAAATCTTAATGGGTTTGCATGCTGATGCAAAAGGGAAAAAAAGAACTTTTAAGTCAAGAGAAAAGAGAATTCTGAAGCAGTGGCCTAGAGCAGAAAGAAGTGAAAGAAGTGATGGGATCAAATGAGAGGGAAGAGAGACTCTGTCTTAAAAAAAAAAAAAAAAAAAAAGTTTGGGGAAGGGATTGGCCTTAGTCAGGAAAATGGACAATGATCCATCTTTTCCACTCATCCTTCCTCTCAGCCTCTTTTAGCATCTTTTGGCTTCCCTGTTGCAAAACTAAAAGCAATAGACTAACTGTTTGCATCCCTCAAAATTCATATGTTGAAATGTAATCCTAATTTGGTGGCAATTGGAGGTGGTGCTTTAGGGAGGTAATTAGGGTGAAGCCTTCGTGAACAGGATTAGTACCCTTACAAAAGAGAGCCGAGGCAGGAGAATGGCGTAAACCCGGGAGGCGGAGCTTGCAGTGAGCTGAGATCCGGCCACTGCACTCCAGCCTGGGCGACAGAGTGAGACTCCGTCTCAAAAAAAACAAAACAAAACAAAAGAGAGCCCAGAGAGATTCCTATGCCCCGCCGCCATGTGAGAACACAGTAAAAAGTGGTCATGTATGAACCAGGAGGTGAGCCTTCACCAGACACCAAATCTGCAGCCACCCTGATCTTGGACTTCCTAGCCTACAAAACTGTGAGAGATAAGCGTCTGTTTTTTACAAGCCAATGATATTCTATTAGAGCAGTGTGAGCACACTAGGGCAGTAAGCAAAATTCAGTTGCATCTAGCTATGCTCTATATCGCTGCTTCCTTCTCTTTATAGTCTGTTGTCTTTAAAACATTGCCCCGTAGTTCCCTTTCGTTTGTTGGCTTGAGATAGCCTGGCTTCTGCGAGCCAGTGGCTCTGGAATTGCCTATTTCAAGGAACTGTTTTCTTTCTTTTTTTTTTTAACTGAACCCCTCTGACTATTGACTGCTTTCCTTTCTAGAAACCCTTCGCCCTTTACTATATTGTGTACCTCTATCCCTGGGCTGGCCTTCTGGTCCATTGCCCGGACTCCTGTTCCTCTGACTGACACTTCAAATGTTGGTGCTTGTTGGGTTTTCTCAGCCATCTTCTCATCTGACAAAGGAATATCACTTATCCAATGCCAGCAGGGACTCCAGAATTTTCATACAGGAAGAGCTAGGTGATTTGTCTCGATGCTGAGTTTGCCAAGTAGGCTAACCTCTTCTACCTGCATTCTCTGTGTGTTTGGAGTAGCTTGTTAAGTGGTGATGTAGATTACAGGGGGACTTAATCCTCCTCCATCTCATCACCCCTTTTTTCTCTGCTGCCAGAGCTTCAACTGCCACCTATATGTGGGGCTGTTTCACCCAATAAGTACAAAAGGAACAGTATCTTTTCAAAGTAAAAGAAAATATTGGCCGGGTGCAGTGGCTCATGCCTGTAATCCCAGCACTTTGGATAGCTGAGACGGGCGGATCACAAGGTCAGGAGATCGAGACCATCCTGGCCAACATGGTGAAACCCGTCTCTACTAAAAACACACAAAAAATTAGCCAGGCATAGTGGCGGGTGCCTGTAGTCCCAGCTACTCAGGAGGCTGAGGCAGGAGAATGGCGTGAATCCGGGAGGCAGAGCTTACAGTGAGCCAAGATCTCACCACTGCACTCCAGCCTGGGAGACAGAGCGAGACTCTGTCTCAAAAAAAAAAAAAAAGGAAAGAAAATATTTAAGAAAAGAAAGGAAGGAAGAAAGGAAAGACAAAGGCAGGGAAGGAGAAAAGGAGAGAAAAGAAAGAGAAGAAAACTGCAACATGAAATTAATAGATGTTTAATCAACTGCCTACGATTCATGTCAAATGTCTACTTAACTCGTGTATGATTATCTGATATGTTGTATGTCATGCGTGTCCGTGTGAAGAGACCACCAAACAAGCTTTGTTGAGCAACGTGGCTGTTTATTTCACCTGGATGCAGGCAGGCTGAGTCCAAAAAGAGAGTCAGTGAAGGAAGATAAGGGTGGGGCCGTTTTATAGGATTTGGATAGGTAAAGGAAAATTACAGTCAAAGGGGAGTTGTTCTCTGGTGGGCATGAGTGGGGGTCACAAGATGCTCAGTGGGGGAGCTTTTTGAGTCAGGATGAGCCAGGAAAAGGAATTTCACAAGATAATGTCATCGCTTAAGGCAAGGACCGGTCATTTACACTTCTTTTGTGGTGTAATGTCATCAGTTAAGGCGGGGCAGGGCATTTGCACTTCTTGTGATTCTTCAGTTACTTCAGGCCATCTGGGCATATACCTGCAAGTCACAGGGGATGCGATGGCTTGGCTTGGGCTCAGAGGCCTGACATTCCTGCCTTCTTATAGTAATAAGAAAATTAAAATAGTGTTGAAGTGTTGGGGCAGTGAAAATTTTGGGGGGCGGTATGGAGAGAGAATGGGCGGTGTTTCTCAGGGCTGCTTCAAGTGGGATTAGGGGCGGCATGGGAACCTAGAGTGGGAGAGATTAAGCTGATGGGAGATCTTGTGGTAAGGGGTGATATTGTGGGGTTGTTAGAAGGAGCATTTGTCGCATAGAATGATTGGTGATGGCCTGGATGTGGTTTTGTATGAATTGAAGAACTAAACGGAAGATATAAGGTCCAAATAAAAGAAGGAGAACAAACAGGTATTAAAGGACTAAGAATTGGGAGGACCTAGGACATCTAATTAGAGCGTGCCGAAGGAGGTTCAGCATAGCCCTGCCAGCAAAGATTATTTATTTACTTTAAGAGAGAATTTAGAGTGGCGGTTTGGGATAGCACCAGGAGATATCAGCTGTGATGGCTTGGAGAAACAGTGTAAACTGGCAGTGTAAACATGAGCAGGGCATTTATGAGTAGTTGAGAATGGTGAATAGGAGTATGACTAGACAGAAGACAGTAGGGATGACAAGTTTTTTGGGGTGCAGTCCAAGTTGGTCTGGTGTCTGGAATGAGACTGGGACCTAATAAAAAGGAGTGTCCACACAGGAGCTCAAATGGGCTGTACCCTGTAGCATTCCGAGGACAGGCCTGAATTCTGAGAAGGGAAAGTGGTAAAAGTATTGTCCAATCCTTTTTAAGTTGATGACTGAGCTTGGTGAGGTGTGTTTTTAAAAGACCATTAGTCCGTTCTACCTTTCCTGAAGATTGAGGACGGTAAAGGATATAAAGGTTTCACTGAATACCAAGAACCTGAGAAACTGCTTGGGTGATTTGACTAGTAAAGGCTGGTCTGTTATCAGACTGTATAGAGGAAGGAAGGCCAAACCGAGGAATTATGTCTGACTGCAGGAAAGAAATGATTGTGGTGGCCTTCTCAGACCCTGTGGGAAAGGCCTCTACTTATCTGTGAAAGTGTCTACCTAGACCAAGAGGTATTTTATTTTTCTGACATGTGAGTGAAGTCAATTTGCCAGTCCTGGGCAGGGGCAAATCCCCAAGCTTGATGTGTCGGAAAGGGAGGGGGCCTGAACAATCCCTGAGGGGTAGTAGAATAGCAGATGGAATACTGAGAAGTGATCTCCTTGAGGATAGATTTCCATGATGGAAAGGAAATGAGAGGTTCTAAGAGGTGGGCTAGCGGCTTGTCACCTACATGGAAGAGGTTATGAAATGACGACAGAATAGAACGGGCCTGTGAGGCTGGAAGGGGATATTTTCCTTGGTCTAAGAACCATTTGCCTTGTGTGGGAAGAGATTGATAGGTGGAAATTTCAGTGGGGGAGTAGGTGGGAGTGACCAATGTGAAGGAAAAAAACTGGCCTTCAGGGATAGAAGGTGGAACGCTAGCTGCTTTTTTAGCTAACTTATCAGCATAAGCATTGTCCTGAGCGATGGGATCTGATGCCTTTTGATGGCTGCTTTTTAGTTACTTTATCAGCACAAGCTTTGCCTTGAGCGATGGTTGGGGGAAGAAAATAGATTTTGGAAGTTATGAGAACTGCAGAGAGTTGAGCATAGTTTGTGATTTTTAGGGCCTCTAATAGTATTAAAGCAGTGGCAGTCGCTGCGTGCAGACATGAGGGCTAGGCTAAAACAAAACAGTAAGGTCAAGTTGTTCGGACAGAAAGGCTACAGGACACGGTCCCGGCTCTTGCGTAAGAATTCTGACCACACTAACCATGCCGAGGAAGGAAAGGAGTTGTTGTTTTGTAGAAGGGATTGGGGTTTGGGAGATTAGCCAGACACGATCAGCAGGGAGAGCACGTGTGTTTTTATGATAATTATGCCAAGATAGGTAACAGATGAGGAAGAAATTTGGGCTTGACTGAAGTAATGGGGGCTGTCTGTGAAGCCTTGCGGCAGTAGAGCCCAGGTAATTTGCTGAGCCTGATGAGTGTCAGGGTCAGTCTAAGTGAAAGCGAAGAGAGGCTGGGATGAAGGGTCTAAAGGAATAGTGAAGAACATATGTTTGAGATCTAGAACAGAGTAATGGGTTGTGGAGGGAGGTATTGAGGATAGGAGAGGATATGGGTTTGGCACTACGGGGTGGATAGGCAAGACAATTTGGTTGATAAGCTGCAGATATTGAACTAACCTGTAAGCCTTGTCTAGTTTGGGGGAAAAGACAGCAATGAGGTGTGGCTGTAGCCTAGGAATAGTCAGGGAAGCAGATAATTTAGTTAAAATATCTTGACCTAATAAGGGAGCTGGGCAGGTGGGGATAACTAAAAAGGAATGCATAAAAGAATGTTGTCCAAATTGGCACCAGAGTTGGGGACTTTTAAGAGGTTTAGAAGCCTGGCCATTAATACCCACAACAGTTATGGCGGCAAGGGAAACAGGCTCTTGAAAAGAAGGTAATGTGGAGCGGGCAGCCTCCGTATTGATTAAGAAGGGGACGGACTTACCCTCCTCTGTAAGAGTTATCCAAAGTGTCTGTGATGGTCCAGGAAGCTTCCGAGGCGATGGGACAGCGTCAATCTTCAGCCGCTAAGCCGAGAAGGCGTGGGAAGGAGTCAGTCAGAGAGCCTTGGGCCAGAGCTGCAGGGGCTGTGGGAGTGGCTGCTGGGCGAGTTGGACAGTCCAACTTCCAGTGGGGTCCCACACAGATGAGACATGGCTTAGGAGGAATCCCGGGCTGCGGGCATTCCTTGGCCCAGTGGCCAGATTTCCAGCACTTGTAGCAAGCTCCTGGGGAAGGAGGTTCTGGAGGAACCCCTGGCAGCTGTGGTTCAGGCATTTGTAAGTTCTTGTGTGCTGGAGATGTGGCTGGGGTTTGTCTCACAGTGGGGGCAAGGAATTGCAACTTAGAAATAAGTTGCTACTTGGCTGCCTCTACTCTTATTATTGTACACCTCGAAGGCGAGGTTCATTAAGTCCTGTTGTGGGGTTTGAGGGCCGGAATTTAATTTTTGGAGCTTTATTTAATGTCGGGAGCAGATTGTGTAATAAAATAAAATACATATTAAGAATAAGACAGCCTTCTGACCTTTCAGGGTCTAGGGCTGAAAAGCGTCTCAGGGTTGCTGCTAAACAGGCCATGAACTGGGCTAAGTTTTTATATTTGATGAAAAAGAGCCTAAACACTAACTGATTTGGGAGAGGTCGGATAAAGAAAAAGGAGTATTAACCTTGACTATGCCTTCAGCCCTAGCCACTTTTTTAAGAGGAAATTGCTGGGCAGGTGGGGGAGGGTTAGTCGAGGAATGAAACTGTAAGCCAGACCGGGTGTGAGGAGGGGAGGTGATAAAAGGATTATAGTGGAGGCTGAGGAAAAATTGGGACCTAACTTGGCCTGGCGAGGAGGACAGAGGTCAGATGGGTCTGTAGAAAAGGAAGACTGGAAAGACTCAGCGAAGCTTGGGGTTGGGACTGAGGGGACAGGCAGGAGGGAAAGAAGGAAGATTTGGGACGAGTTGCATTGGGAACAGAGACTAGGGAGGGAACGATGTGTAAAAGAATGCCTGGACGTCAGGCACCTCAGACCAGTTGCCCATTTTAGGACAGGAATTATTTAGATCTTGTAGGATGGAAAAATCGAAAGTGCCATTTTCTGGCTCTTTGGAACTACTGTTGAATTTGTATTGGGGTTAAGCGGCATCGCAGAAGAAAATAAGGCATTTAGGTTTTAGGTCAGGTGTGAGTTGAAGAGGTTTTAAGTTCCTGAGAACACAGGCTAAAGGAGAAGAAGGAGGAACGGAGGGTGGAAGGTTGCCCATAGTGAAGGAGGCAAGCCCAGAGAAAAGAGAGAGTAGAGACACAGAAGGAGTTCGGGGGTTCTTGCCCTTCAGAAAAGCAGGAAAGGGGTGGGGGAGTGGAAGTAATGGACTGGGGTGCAAAAATGAGAGGTCGGGGTTCTTGCCCCTCCCCCAGAAAAGCAGAGAAGGGGTAGAAACAGGGAGAGAAGGGGTTGGGGTGCTTGTCCCTCCCCCAGAAAAGCAGAGAAGGGGTAAAGACAGGGAGAGAAGGGGGTTGGGGTGCTTGCCCCTCCCCCAGAAAAGCGGGGCTTGCCGCTAATGGTGAAGGACCAAGGGAGGCGTCCCTGCAGTGTGGTCAGACACCTGAAACGTGGGTGAGTAATCAGAGAGGCGTCCCTGCAATGATTAAACACCAAGGGAAGGCTGCCTTCCCCAGTCTGTGACCCGGCGCCGCTGTTTTGGGTTCACGGATAAAACGTGTCTCCTTTGTCTCTACCAGAAAATGAAAGGAATTGAAATTAAGAGAAGGGAGAGATTGAAGGGTGGCACAAAGATTGAAAGGAGAAAGAGGTCGAGCGATAAAGAGGTTGGAGAAGAGAGTAAAAAGAGGCTGCTTACCCAATTTAAAATTGGTGAGATGTTCCTTGGGCTGGTTGGTCTGAGGACCAGAGGTCGTAGGTGGATCTTTCTCACAGAGCAAAGAGCAGGAAGACAGGGGATTGATCTCCCAAGGGAGGTCCCCCCCCCCCCGCCGCCGATCCTAGTCATGGCACCAAAATGACATGCGCATCTGTGTGAAGAGACCACCAAACAGGCTTTGTGTGAGCAACATGGCTGTTTATTTCATCTGGGTGCAGGCGGGCTGAGTCCGAAAAGAGAGTCAGCAAAGGGAGATAAGGGTGGGGCCGTTTTATAGGATTTGGGTAGGTAAAGAAAATTACAGTCAAAGGGGGTTGTTCTCTGGCGGGCAGGAGTGGGGGTCACAAGGTGCTCAGTGGGGGAGTTTTTTGAGCCAGGATGAGCCAGGAAAAGGAATTTCACAAGATAATGTTATCACTTAAGGCAAGGACTGGCCATTTTCACTTCTTTTGTGGTGGCATGTCATCAGTTAAGGCGGGGCAGGGCATTTGCACTTCTTTTGTGATTCTTCAGTTACTTCAGGCCATCTGGGCCTATACGTGCAAGTCACAGGGGATGTGATGGCTTGGCTTGGGCTCAGAGGCCTGACATTGCACATAACATATTTAAGTATATTTGTATATGATATACGGAAGAGCTTCCAAAAGTAACAGTGATTAGGGCCTATCAAACAGTTATTTACTGAAAATCCAAGCTAAAAGTTTTTCCTGAGCTCCGCACTCTTCTTTCCAATTGCCTACTACACCGAGGCACCTCAGTGACCACAGGAATCTCAAACACAACACATCCCTAAAGAAAAGTCATCTTTCTTCTCAAATGTCCTGCTAGAGTTTATGCAGTAAAAATGGCGTGAGCTTGAGCATCGGCCAGTTTTTTAGGTTCAAATTTCAACTCTTTGAGTTAGCCGTTTTGTGGGAAATAAGAATTTTAAATGGGACTTTGTCATTTACTAAGAATTGCATTTCAGGAAGGCAAGGAAAACAGTCCTTACCAGCCAGAGATGTAAGCACTCAAAGGCAGTAAACTATGGTAGGGGCTCATCAGGATATAGTGAGGAACAAGAAAAGCAGGGGTGAAGAATGTATTCAGTGAGGTGGAGAGGCTTCTCACAGAGAACGATAATAGAGCTTTATCTAGAACAAGAATGAATTAAGGAGCCTAGGGCATGGCTAGGAGAGGAGCAGAGAGGAGCATTAGCATGAATTAGCATGGTCACCTGAGACTACCAACAGATTTCTGAGCACAACAGAGGAAGCTGGGAGAGGGGCTTGCATCTGATCAGGGTAATGGAGGACTTTGCTTGCTGGGAGCCAGAATTTATCTGGAGGCTACAAGTGAGTCACAGAAAATTTAAGCAGGGGACTAATATGATGGGATTTGCATTTGAGGAACATAATTTTGGTAGCCACAAGGGGGAAATATTAAGACCAGATTGGAGGTGGAGAGAATCCTAATACACAACTGTGAACATTCTAACCAGAAACAATGAGGTCATTAAGACAGAGCAGTGAGAAGGAAAGAAACGGAAAGCTTCAGGAGGGTGCTAAAGTGTAATTCTGACAGTTGTGACTGATGAGGGACTAGAGGGAGTTGGAGAACAGGACTTCTGGGTCTCTGGCTCAGAGGCTCATCCGATTATTGAGAGGACAAAATGAAATAACATATGCCTGGTATATGGTAGAAGTTCAAATTATATTCTTTTCCTTCCCTGTTCTCTCTTATTACTGGCACCATCACTTACTTGGTAACTGAGGCCAGAAATGTGGCAGTAATTCTAGTCTCTTCTGCCCTTTATCCTCCAAACCCTGAGCTGATGACACTGAGTGAGGCAAGGGGAAGAGAGAGGCCAAAAAAGGGAAACAGTCCTCACAGAGTTCAGTTTCCCTCTGGCCTGAGTGTTGGTTGTTTGTTTGTTGAAGGAGTGGGCAAACAGGAGCCCAGGTTTAAGGCATTTTGTGGCTTGCCCACCTTGGGGGCTTGCATATGGATGAATGCTAGGTAAACTGGCCCCACCCACTGCAATGCCAGCTTCTTCCCCATCCAGCTGATTCTCTTTCCAATTTCCCAGCTCCAATCTGGCTTCTAAATTATCAGGTGCTTGGCTAGTGGCTGAATCAGAAAATATGTCTGAAAAGATACCCTACCCAAGGGAAATGGTTAACCAGATTTTAAACCAAGCTGAATAAAGTTTGGGGTCATTTTTTGAGCAGGAAGCGTTTTATTTGTACAAGTAGTAAGGGCTGGAAAAGGCAAAACTATGGGGACAGAAAAGAGATTCACTGTTGCTAGAGACTGAAGGTGGAGGGAAGATAACCCAAGAGAACTTTGCAGGGGGTGATAGAAATGTTCTAGAACTTGATTGTAGGGTTGGTTACTAGACTGCCATATTCTTTTTCAAAAGGCATGAAACTACACTAAAAATCATAAATTTGACTCTATGTAAATTACACCTCAATAAGCCTGACTTCAAATTTTAAAAAAATGAAGGAACAAATAAATAAATTCCTAAGCAGGTAGTAAGGGCTCAGTAAATGTTTGCTAAAGTGATAGTGATGGGCAGTGATAAGGTATCCGGCTGTCAAAGCTGCAGATTTTACTCCGTCCTTGAATGTTTGCATTTTAATAGAAGATTCTTAAAGCTGGAAAAAGCCTTTAAGGCCCAAAGAAGTTTGTCTCTAATAGGATGCATTTTTTTTTTTCAAATGCAAAGTATTTCATTGCAAGCCAGAGGGGGAGTTCTAGACGAAAGGAAAGGCTAGCAGGAGAGCTGGGAGGCCCTGAATAAGGAGACTTTTACCTGTCTCTAAATTTGCAACCCACTGAAAGGAGGGTATGCATTTTAAGTAGAGGCACTCTCCTCTGCCTTTTATCCACCATTTCCATCACAGGCTTTTCCTGGATTATTATCCTGGCCCACAATATTGGATTCTTATTGGAAAAACAATTGGTGTTGATGGACAGAGGCAGAAGAGTACTCCATTTAAATTCAGCTTGGAAAATGAGAATGAGTGAATTAGTGCTTGGCAGCTAGAACGGGGCTATTTAAAGTCAACCCATGCTAAAATCTGTTTCTACCCCACCCCATATGAACCAAGCCAAATGCCAGCCTTGACCTACCAACTTTTTCCTTTCCTGTTCATTTGCCAGTCAGGTGCCAGAGGATTAGAACTGATTTTAGCTTTGTTTTGCCAGTCACATATTGCTGATAACCAGGGAACTGCCTGGACCTTTGAAATGGATATTCTCTCCTGTGTTTCTTTAAAAAAATCACACTCCGATCTTGTAATACCAAAGCACCTCAATTTTCTTTTTAATTCCAACTCCCCCATCCTACAGGACAAGGATTCTCTTTTATAGGCCACTCAGGGAACTAATTTCTTTCTAAGCCATTCAAAGTCCAAAATGTCGAATTCTTGATTTTTCTTCTGTCACCCTGGACACATTTCCCTTTCATTTCACCAGAGTGCATGTGAGCACCTGTTTGAACCTATGTGATAGCATCTGTCATCCTTGGCAGCAAAAAGTGGAGGAGTCAGGAGATTGGGAAGAGTCTCTTTCCACTGCTTGCCCCTGGCACCCCACCCTGGGGGAGGGGTGGTCGTGGGGGTCCTACTTTTTCCTTAGGTTAAGTTCATCAGTATTGCCAGAACTGTCCATTCCTCACACTTTCCTGGGTGGTAGTTCAGGAGAAGGGGGCATTTGACTGCTGGGCTGGAGAGGAGGTGCCCGGTGACAGGAACAGCGGTGGCCTCCTCTCCTTGTCCATCAGAAGCAGCTCCCACAACTGCTTCCCATGCTTCCCATGGGACTACTTCCAAAAGCAGTCCTATGGACTGCCCCAAGGCAGTTATCACCTGGCTCTGTCCACCTCTGCGCTCAAACTGCCCCTCCATCATTGACCCCTCCCTGTCTCACAACCCTTGATCTGGTGCCTCCAGCTCTGTTTCCCTGGCACAGCCCTCTGGGGCTTTCTGAACCCCTACCCCCTCCCTGCCCTCACCAATAACAAAACACAAGACTCAGCCTGTTAATTGCTTCCTTCCTAACAAGAAGGTAGCTAGTTGGCTACACCTGCTGACATTGTTCTAACTTATGCCTGCAGAGTTGATGAAAGGGCTCTACTCCTTTTGAAGTTCAATAAGAGCTACCTTTTATGGAGTGCTGACTATGGGGTCAGCCAGGGTGCTAACCTCGGTTATGTCAGTTAATCCACATATGGAAACTAAGGAGCAGAGAGGTAGCAGCTGTGACTGACACCTGTGCTTGACCCATAACCATAACCACACTAAATTCTGCCCTAAACAGCTCCCTAGTCCTCCCCGCCCTCCCTGCCCCAAATCCCAGGCTATTCTATTTGGAATTAAGCAGGACCCAATGATGAGGGACATCAAAGGCATTTTCCTAGTCTGAAGGATTTAGGGAACTCTTCTAGAAAGTTCTGTCATCTGCCTAATCAAGTGATTGTATGGACCTACAAAATCAAAGAAATAAAAATACCTAGGAAGGGGTCCAGGGCAGGTTACAGACTGTGGAGCACCACTGCTCGATTCCTTTATTTTTACTCTTTAAATTTAGTAGAGACCAGGCACAGTGACTCATGCCTGTAATCCTAACACTTTGAGAGGCTAAGGCAGGAGGATTGCTTAAGCTCAGGAATTTGAGACCAGCCTATCTAGGCTGTCTCAAATAGTGAGACACTGTATCTACAAAAAATACAAAAATTAGCTGAGCATTTTAGCACTTGCCTATAGTCCCAGATATTCTGGAGGCTGAGGTAGGAGGATCACCTGAGCCCAAAAGTACAGGGCTGCAGTGAGCCAAGATAGCACCACTGCACTTCAGCCTGGGCAACAGAGTGAGACCCTGTCTCAAGTATTTATCTATCTATCTATCTATCTATCTATCTATCTATCTATCTATCTAT